>NC_045560.1:89290933-89313397 GCF_009819795.1 Aythya fuligula
GCTTGATTACCTCTGTGCTTCCTGCAACATAAGGTAATATACTGTAAAAGGCTTTTATTTCTTTTATTAAATAAGATTATGACTGGGAAACATATGAAGTACATTGAAGGAAAGAAGGTATCAAGCAAGGAAAATAGAAATAAAAAGCACCAGAGCCCTTTAAAAAAAATGCAGAACATGAAAATTTTCAAAATAAAAAATACATATAAAAAAAAAAAATCAAACAACTTTACTATAAAGCTAAAAGGAATGACATTGATGTCCTTTCCTTCTCTCTGTTTTGCTCCAGAACTCCTCAGACAACCCCTTACTGCCACAATTAAAATTTGTGATCACGAGACACATCAGTCACCTTACCATATATTCCATTTTCAGAAGCAAGTATAACACATTACTCAGATATGGTCCTAATTCTCATCATAACTTCTCTTTCCTAAGCTTTTAAGGTGGTGAGGGAGACAGACACAGTGGTAAAATGAGGAGGATTGCAGTGTCTGCAAAGGGAATCTTATCACAGATGACTTTCCTCTCCACCATGCAATCAAACTGCTTTGTCATTAGAGGGGAAGACCGGGAATAACGGTATGAAATCACTCCTCTGCTCTTAATCTTTCCCTTTTTGTTTTTGCATAGAAGGACCCTAAAGAGTTCCTCCCCATTCCTCTGTGGATGGAAATAAAGAAACTTCTCCCAAACAGAATGTACATCAGTAAATTAATTGTGAGCTATAATAATACCAGAAATTATTACTGATCTTTTGCAATTCATGGGTTGCAATGATGGCATTTTTTTCCAGTTTTCCATAACTTATGTTTTTAACATTTTCATTTCCAAATAAGAGGCTGGCAAGCAAATTTCAGTGTTTTCAGCATCCTATAGAGCCCCATGCATTATCCTAACTGCATTCTTGACCTTCTCTTTACACCTAATTCCACATTGCAAAGCATTCAAGATTATTTGCCAGTCTAACATGATTTGTGAAATATGCAAATCCATTAATGGCCATGTCAAGAAATGATACTGATTAATCACATTCTGTTTACTTGCCATAACTGATATTTGACAAATGGTCAAGTAATATTTGGCACTGTTTAAACTTTTCTTTGACATTTATATTTGCAGTCCAGACATTTCGGAGAAAAAAACAGAGACTAAATTTTTACCCTCAAAAGAAGTATGACTTGATTTTGCTTTGCTTTTCTGTTGCTTTTCCTTTGCTTTTAGCAAACTTAGAGGAGACAAGATCTTACTTCAGAAGGCTTTTGCCAAACAATTTTCTGGTGCTGGCTGTTGATGAACTCTTTTAATCTGTCCTAGAGCCCAAAGCCTTTGGCCCTAGATAACCCAAACAAATGACTGCATTGGCTTCTTTTCCAGGTGTAGGCACAGCAAACTTTGGAACTTTTTATTAGCTTCATTTTCTGTGCATCCTCACTCTTGCCTCTTAACAGAAGGGAGACTACTTTGTTATTTCTATCAAACCTTGTGCCAGCAGAGAAATGCCTGTTCTGGTTTACTAATGCAACATTTTTTTGACAGCTGCCTAAAATTTTATGTCACTTAATAGGTTTTCCATCAGCTACTTACCGTAGTTCAGAAAGCACAAGCTACAAGAGTTGTTGATCTTCCTTAACAAGGCATTTTTATTTCTGAACTAGACCTCTTAGCCTCTTTTTACTACTGAAGACAGTTCTCTACTTCTTACTCATAAGTCAGTCGTTCTTGGTCATATCTATGGAAAATTTTTCTCTGTCTTTCAGAAAGTAGTTATTCTGGCATTCTTTGGGGTTACAAAGCTACATAGCCTTCTACAAGGACAGACATTTAATTGAGCCTATAAAGCTGGAGAATACTTCACTAAAGGGATTAATTCAGATCTGGCATTATGTATGCCTCTGATAAACAGAGGCTGAAATTTTGGCCACGCTGTGATGACAGTCAGTTAAAATATCTAGGATTGTATTTCAAGGCCAAGCAGGACCTTTAAAAAGGGGGGCTGTCACCAAGTAATTTCACAAAACTATTTCTTCAGAAAATACAGTGGAAAGAAAGAAGGTGAAAATGGAGATGAAGCTAACAGCAGAACATGCTAAATGCTAAACATTCATAAAAACATGATTAAATACCAGTATTTGCAGAGTCACTGATCAAATGTGTGTTTCAGTTTGCAATTTTGCTCTGGATTAATATTTAAAAATAGATTAACATTTAAACAAAACACTTAGGGCAATAGGTAATATGACAAACAGAACCAGGTAAATTTAAAAAGCATATAATATTACCAAGACCCTTTCTCCAATTTGTAGAAGAGTTCCTCTACCATTTTGTATGTGTTATTGGTGAAATTCTAATACTGAAATAAAATCATAAATAATTACTTAGCACTTCTGTCCCACCTGAGCAAGGTCAAAAGTTGATTATGCGCTGGCAATAGCTTTTACAAAGGCTCTTTTTTCTCTTAGTCTATGACAAACTCATGAACAGAGATGATGTATGGATGGGACATAGTAAGGGTTCACTAAATATCTCCTCCACTTTATTCTTTCATATTTTCTTATCTTTTTCTCATCTCAGAGAAGAAAAGGCTTTCCATTTACACAATATGTATGCGATTTTCAAATGTCTGCCAAAGTTTCAGTTCAGTTTTACGTATTCAAAATTGAATGAACTTTTCAAAGATACAAAGCCCCTGCAGCTTTATCTGAATAATTTTACATTATAGTGCAACAAACTCATTGAGGCTTTAAAAAAATATATTTTCAAATAGGCCTTTCTTAAATATATAAAATCATTAAATCTTAAATATATATCTAAATATATATATATATAAAGTTCTTTTCATATTCAAAGAACTGAAAGTGACATGTTTTTTCTAAGCTCACTGAGTTTAAGCTTTATTTTTCCCTACCACAGAAAATCACAAAAAAATTAAAATCTCGAAAACAACCATGAACCAAAATTAAAAGTGGGAAATTATTCAGGGTAACACAAATATTTACTAGACGACATTCTGAAGTGTTTTGTTTCAATTTCTAGTTTTTTTGTTACTCTGTTCCAAAATGAAATGAGACTTTGAATAGATAAATTATTTGAAAATAAATGAAATATTATCCCTATAGCCTTTTTTAAACTGAAAATTATGGTTTAAATGAAAAATTTCCAAACAAATTTTTAAAGAACTAGTATTTATTATGAAAACTATTTTTTTTTTACAATAAAAAAATATTTGTTTTCAGACCTTTAAAAAGTTTTCCATTTATCTGTGTTCCAGTGTGTGGTCTTCATTCATTTGTGACATTGCAGATTATTTCCTCTTTTTTTTTTTTTTTAAATGTACATTTTAAAAAGAATGTTAGATATTATTCTAGCTATAATATTCTACATAGGAATCCTAGCGACTTATAGTACAATGAGTTTTAATGTGCAAAAAGTATTTTCTAGCCACTGTCAGTTTTGAATAATTAAATCCTCTCTGAACTTCATTATGAACAGTACAAGGAAATAATTAACATGTTACTTCTATAGAGACTTAAGCAAGAGATTTGCACAGGTTTCTTTTTTGTTTAAAAATAATAATAATAATTAAGTGATCAGAGGTTATGAGTAGCCTGGTTAAAAAAATAAAATAAAATACAAAGTTATAAATATTTTAAGAGACTTTCTCAAACACACTTTTGCCTTATACTTTGCTGTTGTTTTTTTTTTCCTTCATCATATACATTTTGTTTGTCTGCATCTCATAGTCAAACTCTCCAAGTGTTTATCCTAACCCTTCCCTGGGTGACACCCTCACAGTTCTTCCTTAATGTAAGTGCAGTCCAGTGAAGAATTGCACTGGCAGAGCTACCCCATAAAAATAGCCAATATGTAGGGAAGCAGTAAAGATTTTTTACTTTGAAAACTTAACTCAATATGGTCATGTCAGATTGAGCATGCTGTCAGATAGGTTTGTTCTAACTTTCGTTAAAATGGAAGTACAGGAAGAATATTTTGCCAGCAATAGTATTGAAAGTAGGTGAGTTAGAAAAGGGCTTTCCTTGTCCCTTTAGAAAAATTACAATAGAAAAAATTGCTTTTAACATAATTTCTTTGAACAGATGTTGCGGCCGTCCATGGAGGATGATCCCCATGCAGCTATCTATTGATTTCAAGGTACCACCGTTGCATAAGCATTTGTCCACTAGGAGTCAACTAAAGGATCTATGTTTTAAGAAATTCTTCAGAAAAGATAATTGTGCATTCTCTACATAGTCCTTTACATTCACAACATAAAAGTTTATGACACTGAAAACTTTCACTGCATTTTCTTGAGACTGTGTTTGGCCCCCACCTGACTGACTCATCAGTCACATAAAGCTTCATAAGAAATAATTTGCTCCGGGACTATCATCTCCATCTTTCACAAGGCTGTAATTGACCAAGAGTTTCAAAGGTTACCTGAGGCTGGGCTATTCAAATCAGAGTGTAAGCAATCAGGAGCCACCAATCAGGATGAGGCTGATGAATACAGACCTCATATGGATGTTTCTGTCCTTTTCCTTTTTAATACTCTGGTGCTTTTTCTAAGTTTCTTCCCTCCCTATATATATATTTTTTTTCACTTTGTTCAGAAGCTAGGTAGTTTACCACAGTGAGCTTTATCTATGTGCAGAAGACTAGACTACTGATTAGACAGATTCAGAAATGTTTGTTTTTCAAGTAATTTTGAAGCTAAATAAGAAATATAAAATAGGATGAAATCTGCCATTCTTGAGTTCTGCCCTAATACTAAGAATATACTGGGCAAAGAAATATGGCTCAAAGAATAGTGAAATGCATCAGGAATCAAGAGATATGGTTTTAGTTCCTGTTATCCTCAATGTTCCCCCTAACCTCCAATATTTACATTTTGTGAGATGGACACTTAAATAAGCTGCATCTCAGTTTTCTATCAGCACAGTGGGAAATACTTCCTTGCTTCTCATGGAGGTTTCAGTTAAAATTTATCCATAACTGCCAGATAATCCACTATTAAAGTAGTGAGAACAAAACAAGTAGAACTATCTAGTTTTTCATTCCAATACTATGAGACATTCAAGGACACCCAGGCAAAAATAATGACACTTTCAGGGATAGGAGAGAACTGCACTTCTTTTAAATTCTAGCTAACATTTCTGTAAATGTTGTATTATTTAGGTATCATTTTTAAATTTCTTAACCTCCCCTCTTTTCAGAGAAATGTCTATTAAAATGAAGGTCTTTAACTTTCAAAATTCTGGCTAGTGTAACAAAAGGTACTTTGGCATGACACTTGTCCTTGGAAAATTATTTTTTAGAGCAAAAATTTAAAAACACAAAAAGTGCACAGGAAAATTATTCTTTTGAATACATATTTTTGTCTTAATAATCATAGAGCCTGTCCCTACAAACAGCTTAAATGCCTTGCACCATCTTGTTCTGAACCAGTAAAATATGCTTACATAAGTGCAAGAAAACCAACAAAAGCAATCATATTAAAATAAATACCTTGGTCATATTTGTATTCACCAACTGTGAATACATGTCTCCCTCTCAGTGGTCTAGAAAATTAAAACCACCTGTCAAGTTTTACATTATAAAATTAATTAGATAGCTGGAAACTAGAAACAAGGAGCAGTAAAAGAAGCTATAGTGTCTGTGAATATTTGGATATTTATGAGCATATTGACTATCCATTGAATAAAAAGATGTCAGTACCTAGGGAATGCATTAAGTTCATTAAGTACTGTCCTGGATTATAATTGAGTATTTACCTTTTTGATAAGATACAGAAATTACTTTATGAAAATATTTTTTAACAAGACATTTTTAGAAGAAGCAGGAGCTGGAAGAAGAGAAAAGGTAAATATTTTGATATTAATAAATGAATAAATAAATAAATAAATGAGGCTTGAAAAATTCTTATACCAATCAGATTTATCCTCAGTAAGGGAGACTACCTTTTGATTTATTTATTTATTTTAAGTTTTGAATGATAACTGTTATCAAGAATTACAAGTACCCATTGCCAGCAAAAAGAAACAATCAGTATTTGTATTTATAGTGCTGTAAATTTTAATTCTAGTGCAAACATTTTGACTACTTAATATGAACATCAGTAGAAAAAAGAGAATAGGTGCAATCAAGAGAGTATTTTTTATCATATGACTAATCAGACTATATGAAAAAGTACAGACAGAGATAAAAACATCAGTAAGACATAAAAATACAGAGGGATATTTACGTGAATTGAGCTTATTAGTGTTAATTGAGCACATTTAGTCCAGTAATTCTACACAGTTTCCAAACAAGTATGATTTTATAGCAGAAAGATATTTTATGGACCTCTTTCTGGATATAAATTGTGGAAAAGGAATGTTTCAGAGCTTCCGAGAAGCACACTTTCAAGGTTAGCAATTGCCAGATGTGAATATTGATGTAAAGAATGTTTAAAAGGGGAAATCAGAAAGCAGTCTAGCAAGAGTTCAGTTCTGAAATTATCAGAAAGTCCCAGAGGCACTAATCAGTGATGGTGAATTTTCACAGTGCCACAAGCTTGCATGTAACCAAGAGACATTGCTGTACATTTGAATTGATAATCAGAAATAGAAAAGAAACAGGGAAAGAACAGAAAAGAAAAGGAAACTGAAAAAGAAAGGAAAAGAAGCAGAAGCAGAAGCAGACATGAGAAGAGAAAAGGAAAAAGAAAAGAAAAAAAAAAAAAAGGAAAAAGAAAAAGAGAAAGAGAAAGAAAAAGAGAAAGAGAAAAAGAAAGAGAAAGAAAAAGAAAAGGAAAAGGAAAAAGAAAAAGAAAACAGGGAAAGGAAAAAGAAAAGGAAAGAGAAAGAGAAAAGGAAAAAGAAAAAGAAAAAGAAAAAGAAAAAGAAAAAGAAAAAGAAAAAGAAAAAGAAAAAGAAAAAGAAAAAGAAAAAGAAAAAGAAAAAGAAAAAGAAAAAGAAAAAGAAAAAAGGGAAAGGAAAAAGAAAAAGAAAAGAAAAGAAAAAGAAAAAGAAAAAAGAAAAAAAAGAAAAAGAAAAAGAAAAAGAAAAAGAAAAAGAAAAAGAAAAAGAAAAAGAGAAAAGGGAAAGGAAAAAGAAAAAGAAAAAGAAAAAGAAAAAGAAAAAGAAAAAGAAAAAGAAAAAGAAAAAGAAAAAGAAAAAGAAAAAGAAAAAGAAGAAGAAGAAGAAAAAGAAGAAGAAGAAGAAAAAGAAGAAGAAAAAGTTGAATCTTATTTCAGGGCTGGTTAATATTGAAGATAAAGACAAAGATTTTTTTTATATTTTCTTTGTTATTTCACATTTAAATATCTACGCATCCTGTTTTTAAAATAAAAGATGTTTCTTTTGCTAACTCATATAACTCCTACAAAATCAGTATTATCATTATGTATTTCTACATTTTATTGGACTATACATTTCAGAGTATCAGCATGCATCTCAGGAAATTATATTAAAAAGTGTAAGATTTGCCAGGATTTGCAAACTCTTCTAGTTTTAAAATAATGTAGTTCTTTACTCATATCTCCTCATTGTGTTATTAATCAACTCAGTGCCTAGTGGATGTTATCTATATGGTTCAATTTCTAACTTATTTTATAACTTTTTATTTCCTTTTTTCTTTTTTTTTTCAATCTTAGTTTGCATACAAGTTCATTCCAGCACGTATCTCCTCTCCTCTCCTCTCCTCTCCTCTCCTCTCCTCTCCTCTCCTCTCCTCTCCTCTCCTCTCCTCTCCTTCCCTCCTCAAGAACATCCAGCTAAAGAAAAAATAAGGAAACATAATTTTTTTTTCCCCTAGTTAAACAGAGTATAATAATAGGCACTGCTTTTGCAAACTATTAATTTATTTTATTTTTCATTTATTTTAAAAAATCAGTTGCTCCTTAGCACATGCTAGCTATTCTTTGAAGGTATTGCTTTCATACACAGCATCTCTCATCTTGCTACAGGGATCAGTTCTTGCAAAAATAAATAAATAAATAAATAAATACGCATAAGTCCTTTTAATCATTTGTTCTGTAAACTGGTAATAAAGGCCCTCCATTAATTCATCTGGAGAAGATGTAATTAATGCTGACCTGCCGAAAGGAGCTCAGCTGGGCATGCTGGCCACTAATTCACTCTTCAGCACAAATGAATAGACACCTATTTATGAGGTGCTGTTCAGACAATAGCAATTTGAAAAATCAAATGTAGCAAAAGTTAATACTGGTTATCTGAGATAACATAACTTATACTAATCACATAGCTGGAGTCACTATGTTAGATAGCTTTAATATTCATAATATTGAAGAAATCATTTTCTTAGCACAAATACATTTAAAGAACTTAAGCAACCAGCCAAAGCTCATATAACTGGAGGCACAGGCCCATTTCTATATTTAGTCTTCCTGAAACACTAGATTTTTTTTGTTTTTAATTTATTCA
Source organism: Aythya fuligula (assembly GCF_009819795.1). Taxonomy (NCBI): domain Eukaryota; kingdom Metazoa; phylum Chordata; class Aves; order Anseriformes; family Anatidae; genus Aythya; species Aythya fuligula. The sequence goes on from NC_045560.1 coordinate 89,299,357, forward strand.
TGTATTTATTTATTTTCATTAATATTAATTAATCCCACAAAGCATCTAAAGCCCACAAAGCTTCTAAACCCCACACAGCCACTTGCTCACTCCCTGCCCAGTGTGATGGGTTAAAAAATTAGAAAAGTAAAAGTGTGAAAACTTGTAGGTTGTGATAAAGACAACCAAGGTGGCAAAGCAAAGATGCATGTACAAGCAAAGTAAAATAAGTAATTCATTCTTTACTTTCCATCAGCGGGCAGATATGTGGCCATTTCCAGGGAAGCAGGGCTTCATCACACATAATGGTTACTTGGGAAGACCAACAACCTAACAATAAACATGTTCCTCCTTCTTCCCCTCACATTTTACCAATGAGCATGATCCTACCCATTTTTGTGCAACCCAGCCTCCTGGCTGGCAGGACAGCATGAAACAGAAAAGCTTCTGCTCAGCAATAGATAAAACATCGGTGTGTTATCAACACTGTTTTGGTGACAAAACCAAAATAGAGTACCATAAGAACTGACATCAAGAAAATTAACTCTGTTCCCAGAAAAAACAATATACTCATATCTTTCAACACCTTTCTACAACTCTCTTTAGTGAAATCTAGAGATCTTTCATTTACCTCATAAACTCATAACTCATAAAACTCAATATTCAAAGGTAACTTGGAACAGAGCGGTCAGAATAGTGGTTAGAATAATAGAGAGAAGCACATAGCAAGGACCAAAGAAATGTTCTCCTGCTTGACAGGTCACATCCTTTCTTTCAGATATGAAATCTCTCAAAATATTGTGGCACATATGCCTTCTCCTAACAGCTGTTTTCCAAACTTGCAATTATTATGGTTAAACCATACACGTGGCCAAATAATTTCATTTATTGTGAAATTAATTTCACTTATATGAAAACTCAGCACACCAATGACTCATATGGGATTAAATCAACAGCACAGGACAATTCCATTCATTCATTGTCTGATGAGCATTTCACAACATTTGACAGCACTCTAAAAACATAAATGCGCTCTTTTGGTATTCTGAAGCAAGAAGTTGCATTTTCTCTACTTCTTTCAATGTCCTTTAATAGAAAAATGGTTGATTCAATGCAGCACAAACCCAGAAATAATGATTTTTAAGCTAAGACCAACTATGTGATGAAGATTAATGTTCCAGACTTCATGCCCAATTAAATCGTAAGAAAAAATACAAAATGGCTTCTACAGAATCTCGGTTGGATCTACTGGCAAGTTAACACACACACAAATAATAATAGTAATCGTAATCATAATCGTAATCGTAATCATAATCATAATCGTAATCATAATAGTAATAGTAATAGTAATAATAAATACAAAATTAGTTGTTATTACAAGAAATTCCCTGGTCCCCAGTAGGGATATATTTCCCACCCCACCCACAAACTTATTTCCATTAGATTTATTTTCCTAATTTTATTTATACAATTCAAATAAATGGTTGACACCAAAGATCTGACCTTAGTTTTTTCTGAAACATATTTACCATCCTGATACACTAAAGGCAATAATAATTACCCTGTATTGCAGTATGAAGTGGTAAAACTTTACCTAAAACATTAATATCTAACATGTCTTCCAACCATGACCAGCCCGGCTTATCACCTATGGAAAATTAGGGACCATTTATTGCTGCTATTGATCAGATTCTGACTTATGAAGCTGTTTAAACATGAAAACCTTCTATATAACTGTGATTTTGTCATAATTCACTTGACAAAAACTTATAATATTACTGAAGGTTGTCTTATGAAATCATATATTGCAAAACTTATCTTACATTAAATCACTGTGAATTGTAACTTCCTGATCTTGGAATTTATACATAAGTGTCATCAATAAGGTGTCAACAACCATAAATAACACAGCACAGCTCAGTTTCATTCAGTTCTTATTGATATTTTTCATTGATATATAAATAATATAAATAAAGTAGAAAAGAATCTTCCTTAGGCATGAAAATAGACCGAATGAACTTTTGATGTCTTTTACCTCCTTGTTTTTAGGAGCAAAGATATTACAAATTCATATCAGATTTTCCAAAGCCTACTCTTTCTTTCTTCCTAGTTTAGGTATAGTTATAAACAGGTTTTCTGACTTCAGTGCCTATAATTAAGCTCCTAAATTGATAGTGAGGCAACTAAAAATACTTGACTCAAAGTGTTCAAGTATCCAAGGAATCCTTTCAAACTTTATAAAGCACTGTGCTCTTCCCATGTTCTACAAATAAAGCAATGCAAGAAAGGCCAGTGCCTCAACATGTCACTCATAAAGCAGAATTCCAGATCATGTCAGAATCATGTCATATATCAAAGAACTGCTATAACTTCTATGTTGTGATATTTTTGAGAGAGAATCTTTTTGAGGTCATGAGATTCATTGCCTCCTTCCCTGCATGGGAAAACAAGTAGTACCTCTATTCTCTAGAAATTTCTGTATTATAAAATAAAGCAAGTGAAATGTTTTTCCAAAATCAATGTGGACATACACACTCACTAAGAAAATATAAAGAGCTTCAGGAACACAAATGCAAGAACATTGTACAATTCTTCCTATTTATTAAGTGGGTTCTTTAGCAGGAAGTAAACATTAACCTGGAACAATGTATTTTTAAGTCACAGACCCTGTAGATAATGTGAATTCATCTATGTTTTTTTTATGTGTTTTAGAAGAAGAAGAAGAAATACTGCTAACCACCAAATACCACCACACTTAAAAGGTTATATTTTAGCAGTGGCTTTAAGGAAAGTGGCCAGCATTTAACACGACAAATAATCCTGCATTCAGAGGAGGGCCATGAGAATGATCAAAAGAAGGCTGGAGCACCTCTCCTATGAAGACAGACTGAGAGAGCTGGGATTGTTCAGCCTTGAGAAGAGAGGAGAGACCTTACAGTACCTAAAGAGGGGCTACAGGAAAGATGGAGAGAGACTCTTTATCCGTGCAGTGATAGGACAAGGGGGAATGGCTTTAAACTAAAATAGAGTAGATTTAGATTAGATGTTCCAAAGAAACTCTTTACTATGAGGGCAGTGATGCACTGAAACGGGTTGCCCAGAGTAGTGGATGCCCCCTCCATGGAAGTGTTTCAGGCTAGTCTGGATAGTGCTTTGAGCAGCCTGATACGATAGGAGGTGACCCTGCCAATGGCCTGCAGAACTAAATGATCATTACAGTCCTTCCCAACCCAAACAATTCTGTGAGTCTATGTTTATTATTATTTGAAGGCAGTGTGTTCGGTGAGACTGACCATGGATCTCCCTTTATATTGTGTATTTCTGCTAAATCCTCTGCTTTGCTCTGTGTGTATTCTTCCACTGCTTGACAGAGTATGCCTGACCACTTCAAGTGATTTCTGATTAACTGTCCCGTAATGCCATGTTGCATCAGGAAACAGCAAAGAATGATAACTACCTCTGTGAAACACAATAAAGTAGTCACTTGGTTGCCATCATAATAAAGATGGCGGGTTCCACTTTGCAACTATTTCAGGCACAATGAGGCACAGAGATCTTTGGCATTGGCTCGTGTGACTGTAAAGCAACTACTTTTACTTGACAGAGGAAGAAAATGGTGAGCACTCAATATCCTGCTGTCAGAGGAAAATACACTGAATGAAGAAGGACGTAGAAACTTGAGTTATTGCCTCTCTCAATAACCTCAGCCATTCTGCAGGGTGCTTTCTGTTGTCTTGTCTTTTTTATGCAGCTAAGTCTTTCCAGACTCAGTCCAGGCCTTGCTGGTCCAAGACCATGAAATGCAAAGGTCCACTAATTTCTGATTCCAATAACCTCACACAGACATTTTCACGCTCTTCAGGTCACAGGAGGGACCTCTTTGATGGGTATACCAATAAGCAGTAAGCCATAACTGGAGTGAAATCAAGGGAAGCCCCAAGGCTACACTGCTAGCTAACAAACCCTGTATTTCCCAAGACTCAAAAAAGAATGAACAGAGAAATCATATACGACCTCATTTCATCATACAGTATCTCACATGGTACATACCCTTCCTCAGTATCTCACAAGCACATAACCCTTTTCTTTCCTCTTTCTTTCCTCTTAGAGTCATACCAACCCTCCCTCCCCCACCCCCCACCTCCCCACCTGAAATTCACTATTCTGAAAACAGAGCCATAGAAGTCTTTGTCATGTGAAGATATCTTGTATCCCAACCATCAAAGCAACCTAATTTCTCAGGGCTGGAAAATAAAGCATAGTCAACAGCCTTTAAGTACACATAAGATTTTATCTCATTTTTTCTGTTCAGTTAGAACCACTATAGGAAATCACACAGCATTGAGGCTCCCTGCTGAAGAGTTCTGAGCTTCTTACATACAAAAGGGAATGAAATTCTCATAACTACTTCCCATTTTGTTCTACACTACATTGAAGATGAGATTCATTATAACTCTGCCCTGATTTGCTACTCAAAGATAGCATCTTCTTTGCCTGACATAGTCTAGATGAACTGTGAAATATTGGTCTAAAACTGTTGCCAAGAGCACAGAACAGAATATTCAGAGTAGGCTAGCAGAGAGGAACAGTAGGTAGATTTTCATAATGAAGATACCTGGAAAATGCTTTACTGGGTAAAGAAATATACTCAGATATGATTCTTTGGCCTCTGAAAAGTCCTTGCCATGGACACCCAAGTTCTGCAAACACCAAGAATTCAAGGGTTCTTAGCCAAGGATGCCTTTTTCCACACTTAACTGAAATTTCCTTCACTTTAAGGAGACCAATAATTAAATATCTCCAATACTTCAAAGTTGTAGATGAAAGGGATGATCAACAATTAAATAAGTGGTAAAGCCAAGAACAGGGTTTTCATGTGGAGTCCTGGATTTATTGTAGACATTTATGCACTGATTGTGCCTAAGACTTTCTCTAAGGTTTGTTTACAGTTTTCATCTTTTTGTCCATCCTGTAGTTTATTTTCCAAATTGGCTTGTCCAGTTCTCTTTCTTCATAAGAAAACATACATAAAGTGTAACTTCCTAGAGCAAATGAAGGAAATGAAATGATTGAAATGAAATTGATTTGAAAGGGCAACATATTGACACATTTGAATGAGTAAGGACTGTGTGATTTGATAAAGACTTAAATAGTTTAAGTGTTAAGAACCTGCTCCAGGGCTCAGTTTGCTTTTGCACTTTTATCCCTCTGCTCAACTTCTGAAAAGTCATTCTGATTACACAGATATGACAGTTTTCATCTCAACATTCATTGCATGAAGAATGGTCATTGCAGGAGCACAGGCTAAGAATTTATTTTTCAGCAATTATAAATTATCACTTAGGTTATTTGCAGGCTATTATATACACATGTAACAAGCCATGGTATAAATCCTTAGAAGAAGAGAGTGATTTATGGAGAAAGATGAGAAATCTTTGATTTTATCACAGCTGTGAAAATAAAAGTCTCTTACAACACAGAGACAGGCAAATGCACATAGTGAAAGCTTCAAGAATTCACATAATTATTCTAATATATGGCAGTAATATTTTCTACATAGAGGGCATTTAATCAAGGATCTTTAATTTTACTAAAAGGACTACTGTGAAATTAGTGAAAAATTAAATACCCTTTGTGCAGCTCTCTACTTATTGTTAATATTTCCAATACCAAGCATTCTACTTCCTAGTGCAAGCAATTTGACAAGCTACAATGACCCTTTACAGATAGTCTCTGTCACTTTTCCTAATGCAAAAACATCTTCCTAGCAACACTTCAAAATCCTCATGTACAGATACATGGATGTACATTTCAAATGAAGATAAAGTTCCTTAGCTTGATAAAACATAATAAACTCAGGATCACATACTTTTCTACAGTGCAGCACACCAGATGCAGTAAAGTCCATTCCACAATTAGAACAATGATATGAAAAAATCATTAGAAAATACTAATTTATTGAACCTGAAGAGTCTTTTAAACAGTCTAGTGTCAGTGAATTTTCTTTCCTATTTGGGGAATAATTTTGTCTTGTATTTCAGGTAGACTGTGCCTGGATTGTAAAAGCACTGAAGTTTGTCATTCTAAGCTGTAACCCATTTGTACTGAGAAGCAAAGAGTTCCACAGAGGTTGTTTGATAACTACACTTTAGTGTTCTACACTTTAGTAAATAAATATTTAAAATTTATGTATATCAAGTCAAGACAACAGTGGTGTTTGAAGGTGATTATTAAATATTACAGATCAATCTCATTTTTCTTCTCACATTCATTTATCCTCTTATAAACACTCGTATGAAAGAAAATTAAATAAAGTGTATGGTAAAAAGTGATAAATAAATTTGATATAAAAGTTTGATAGATAGCCGTTCTTAATCAACATTTATAGCTTCTTCACAATGATATTTTAGCAGAGGTCCTGTCTCTAACTGCCACACTAATTCTAAAACTTATTATTATGAAAACAGAGTATGAGTTCTTATAAAACAATGATATAACATCAAGCTGAAGATCACATTCATATGTGTGTTCTCAGCAAAGTTTTACTGACAACATGAACAAGCATTTTCAACTTCTAGCAGAAGTACATAGTTAACACAACACATGTAGCAAGGGAGACAGTGATATGGCCTTGTCATTTATTCACAACTTACAAAACTGCTGAAAAATGTGTTATGCTAGTCATGGCACCCACAGGACAGTTCAGTAACAATTCTAGCATACCTTTATTCTGATAATCATCACTGGAGTACACTTAGTAGCTGACTTGACCACAACCTGTTGGTCAGACCCAACAAAACATTTCAGCACAAGGTTCATTTTAAACACATATTATTTAAATATTTAAATTTAAATTTAAATTTGTGCAAATGCATTTTTTCCTGGAGTGGAAAAGCATGAGCATTTTCAAGTGCTTCTAGAGGAAAGAGTCTCAGCTTTACAAAATCTAAATATTTTGGAAAGCTTACATGTTTTTTTAAAGTACCTATCTCCGCATAGCCTTGGGAGTGATTTAAACTAGCTATAAAAAGATTGGCCTTAAAATAAGAAAGCCTATTTGTTAAAATTTGCATAAGTGCCTTTCCACTAAATTATGTAGATAGAAAGACAGAACATAAATTGAGGAGAGAAGACTTTAAGGTCTGTCACTAATCATTGATCTCTAGGAAGTTTTAGGAGCTCTTTATTGTAGATATGTGTGTCTGGGAGCATGATAAGTGGATAGAGATGTTACTCACATGAACTGCTTGCCTTTATAAGACACAGTATCACCTATTATCTTCTAATGTCACATGGTGAACAAAGTCCCTCAGTACTCTCCCAAACTGAAGCATGGTAACTGGAGCTCATAATTCATTCATGCACAATGGGGCCTTTAAGCTATGGAGTTAGATGACCAAACCATTTTCATATGAGGAAAAAATATGTCTTCTGCCCTCCTCCTTCGAGAGAGTTATTGATCTCTTATTTGTCTTTTCTTTTTTTTTTTTTTTTAAGAAAATGTAATTTCTCCTTTTATTCAGATTTCTCTCTGAAAGTCAACAAGAAAAACAGACTCTAAGCTTCACGGATGGGTTTCATTTGGTAATATAAGCCTCCACAGACAGCTTAAGGTAAGCATCCAGGTTTTATCTATTTACCTAAAGGATTTCTGAAATATGAGTATTTTCCAAACTTGCTCCAGAATACCTCGTATTCTCCCTCAGATGACTCACTTTTAATTATGCATTGTATTGTTTCATTCCCTGAATATCTACATAATTTTTGTACCCAGCTGACATGCACAAATATTTATTCCTCATCTTGCTTCCAGTGATTCACCATCTGCTAGCCATGATCTGCATATTTCACAGGTGTTTTGTGGAACTGACCCTACAGCATGGTAAAAGAAAGATAAGTGCCCATGCAGGCATAAAGCACCCTCCACTCCACTCGCTTCTACCCTACTGACCTTCTGTTTCAAGCAATGACACTGACAAGCATTAAAAGAGAGAAAAATAACTTCCACAACATATTACAGCATTAATGTAAACCTATAGCAATAATGAGTACAGCAAGTTACAGGAGGAGAAGGCGATTTTACTTTGGAATAAAACTAGTTACACTCCCACGGTCATTTATGAGATGTTTATGTCCAAATAATCTGTCCAGCATTTAGACACCAATACACATGTATGTGGTGATTTGCCCAGAGTTTCCTGTGATGACATAGGAGGGCAAAGGACTATGGCTTTCAAGTCCTTTTCAAGTTTGTTTTTGTTGTTTGTTTTGGTTTTGGTTTTGGGTTGTTTGTTTTTTTCTTAAGCAGAAGAACATTTTCAACCCATTACTGGTCAAGAAAATCCGTGCATCTGTACTCTCCAAGTTCTGTGAATCTTCAGAATTTAGTTCATTTTCCTGACATAGGTATGTTAGGTTTCCAACTCTGTTTTCTTTTTTTTTTTTTTTTTGGTCATTATTTCTTAGTGGCATGAGCCTACTCTAGTCTGGGTGTGTGATGTTGCCTGCCTTAGCCTCTTCTGTGAGTTCCCAGATTAGGTGTCCTAAAAAAAGTGTATGCTGATGTACTCTGATCTTGATAATGTGAGCACTTAGCGTCATCAGAACCTGACACTCTCAACGCCTTTTTTCCCTTCCTTGTCCTGCTTCCAAATCCAGATATTCCCCTTCATTCTCCATTCACAATAGTTTTAATGTTTATATATTTAATGTCATTACAAATCTCTAAAACAAGAAAAGTCTCTGCAACTTGAAAGAGGTACTTCAGGGCAACATCTCTCTCTGAGAAAATCTCTCTCAGAGAATGCCTTGAGAGGGACTTGTGGTTTCAAAAGAATCTGAAAGGAGTATTTCTCAGAAGTGAAGAAATTCTGAAGGTTAAAAAATAAATAAATAAATAAAAGAGAGAGAGGGGGACTAGATAATGTTTATTTAATACATGTCATTTTTGATTGGTGTGTTTCTGACCAGTAACACTAATTTTTGTTTTCTTGTTTGTTTTTTTTTCATCACAGATTTAGCTGAACAGAAATGAAGAGGGAAAACTAACATTCCTTATTTCTATAATCAAACAAGCATACTTACTAAGCAAATGCTTGGTAACTGTTTATTATCTCTTTCACATTTAAAAGCTCTTTACCTGGCATGACATGATGAGCAATAAATATTTAACATGTCTTGACTGCTTCTTCATTGTGATGCTATATACCAGAAACACTCTCTGATGCATTTTTACTTACAAAATGTACTTTGTGACTTGTTTCATTCATTAAATATCCACATATTTGCAAGAATATTCCCAGCATATAAGCATTGTTAGGATCCCAGTGATCTCATAAACCTAAAGTAATCTAACATACTCCAATATCAAAAATTAGAATGCCCTCATGCTTAACAGTTTAACCACCTTTAAAATAAATAAATAAATACATACATACTAAAATGAATACCTTGTTCTGGTAAAATAAAAACACCAATATTTGTTTTTCTACTTTGAGTATCACCAAATACACGTGCTTTCTATAAAATATAGCATCTAAAACCTCTCATGGAGTGCTGAAGTAAATAGTATAACAAATTAAATAAAAATAAAAATATCAATTAATCATCCCAGACACTAAGGATTTTACAAAACTAAGTGATTATACAAATATTTTTGTTTGTTACTAACAGAGTGTTTAATAAGATTTTAAATGGACAAAAGAGCATCTGCCTTCTGACAGGACACAGCAGTCTAAGGCAAGATTTAGAAGATCATTGACTTCACGGTTAATTATTCTCTTAATTATTAACAGTGTGAAATATATGTCTTATTGTTTTGTAAGATATGTAGCTTTATAAAAGCAGCAAAAAATATTTAAATTTCCTCATAAAATATGAGAGGAGAGGAGAGAAGATGAGAGGAGAAGGGAGGGGAGGAGAGACACTATGACATGGCGTAGGTGTCCTGGAAAAGAACTAATAAATAAATAAATAAATAGATAGATAAAAAAGCACCAGTAACAATTCATCTTTCTTATTACTGTCATAATCTTAAAGGCAGGAGGGAGGGTGCGAGTTTTATTCATAATTTTTGAGATTTTAGTTTTATCAGCTACAGTATCACATATCTTGGTTTTGAGGAATAACTTAAATTAAGGTTCCTTACAAATAATTCAATGCACTTCAGAAATGAGTCATATGTGAGAAATAAATCAGTACTCAACAAGTTATCAACCTAAAGGTGACAATTTCTATGAAAAATAAAGTATATATCTACTTCTCCATAGACAGACTGTATACTGTATACTGGCTTGCAATCTGTCCTTGAAACCAGCAGAAATTACATCTTAGTGCTCAGGAAATTAAGGAATTATCTTATACATGCATTCTGTGGTGTCTACCATTCTAAAGAATCAATGAACGCTGAGAGGAATCTTTTGCCCCATCAGCAATCACATTCCTGCAGACCTGGTGAGGTGTGCTCAGCAATGCAGTCAGCACCACACTAATGTCCTGATTCTGCAAAGTGTGTGAGTACCTTCCTCTCTTCTTGATTTTTGTTGTTGTTTTGTTTTTTTCTTTGTTTCAACAGGTAGGAATATATGTAGAAAGCCTTTCTCTAAGAAGCATTTTTAAAGCAGGGAAAAAAAAATCCTGCGTTCTTGTAATTCCCAGTAACAATTCAACACCATTATGTGCAATGACAGAGATAAAGGATTTATTAGCTGGATATAAGCTATGGATGTCAACACATCCCCCTGAAAAAGCAGAATTTATCTTCACAGAAACCTCTCATGGACACTGAAAACAGGAGACTGTTTTCAGTGTCCATGAGACATACAGGAGACATACATGGCTGAAAAACTGTATCTGACAGTTAAAAGTGGTGTGCATTTAGGGACAAATACTAATCTAATATGTACTTATAATGGTCAACATTAGAGTTATATAGGACATTGACTTCCTAGCTAATATATCAGGGAGGTGTGAAGTGTTGGTTACTAGTGTTGAAATATATTTTCATTTGTTTCTTTTGAGAATGGAGATAATATGTCTCAAGACTGGCTTAGAGGATTTAGCACAAATACTGTAAGGTGCCTCTGTGGTAACTAAGGTCCTTTGGTAAACTATTAAGAAATAAAAGAACATTGAAAACAGTAATAATCATATCTCTCTAGAAAAAGTACTTCAAATCCTTGTTAATCTCTAAGAGAACATGAATCTGGGGTTCCTGCTGTCAGTGCTATTATATTGGCATTAGCATGTCACATTAAGGAAACTCAGTTCCCAGCTTCGGAGGATTAGTGTTAGCTACAAAAGACTCAAACATCCAGAGATGAATTAGAACAGCAATAATAATAAAGTTGATCTTTCTAGTTAAAACAAATCTGAGGGGCAACAAAATTTATACGTGACCAGTATCCTTTTAGAAAGCCAAATGAGAAACAGCACTGCAGAACAACACAACAGTGCTTCATTTCTTCAGAGATGTAGAAGCTTAAGAGAAATGCACTAAATATTGCATTAACTACATCATCCTGTCACTTTAACAGGGGCAGCAACACAGGCCTAAGCAACCTTAATTAAAAAAACAGACAAGTAGCAGCAGACAAATGTGGTGGCTGATGAGAAAATTAAATGATGTCACGTTATACCTGACATGGTTTATAACTAAATTCTTGCAAGAAATTTCCAGGATATTTTTGTCATTCAACTGTTCATCAAAATATTTTAAATTCTATACAGTGTGTAATAAAATTAAATTCTGTCTTAAGAGTTCCACACATTTGCATTACTGAAGAGAGATTCAAACCAGCATGTAAGAATACAAATTTGAATATTTTTCATGACGGTTCTTTAGTTAATTTGTTAACTACCACGATGGAAAAATAACTAGCACTTTTCAGTTACTGAGAAATACAACTGTAATAGTATTTCCTTCTTTTAATTCTGTCATGTATTTCAATTTAGTATATGCCATTAAATACCATTTTAAACCCATTGTTACCCTACAGGTAAATACAGGGACAATATGTGATACATAATGTTCATGATATAAGTGGAAGACACAATCTACGCATCATGAATTTCTGGTATAACTAAGGTTCAATGTTATACCTATGTCTGTCTGTCTATATATATATGACAAAGTGAACTGAATGTTGCTCTCTCATGTGGAGTATGATGGCATCAAAGATGTTTAACATGCTTGGGCCATCCGCTCAGGAAAATTAGATGGGTATTCATTTAAGTCTATGTGGAAAAGTTTGTTCACATTACTCTGAATTTCAGTGGTAACCATGGAAATATCTACTCTGTCATTTGTATGACTGTCAAAAGCCTCTTAATGTTTCACTTGAGTAAGAAATGTAGCAGTATCAGAATTAAGACATTAAGAAAGAGAGTCAGCTTTTAATCCTATACTGAATATGCCTGAAACAAATGCTCACTCAGGTCAAAGGGAGTCAGGGCCATGTGCAGCTTCAAAATACAACTACAGTCTGCATAAACATGTCTTAGAACACAGTGCAAATTTTTAGCAACGTTATTCCAAGAGAAGTAACAAAATCTAACCTTATTATTTGAGTTACCATGTGTTCATGGAATCAAGTTACTGCAGAAAAACTTAATATAGAATGTTTAAAATTCAGTTAATTTAGTAGATTTCAGAAGTAATATTGTGTGCTTAATTAACACGTATAAATAGGCAAGAACCAACTCTGTGAAAGTCATACTTGTATCACCTTAATATTACATATGCTATTCTGTACTGGCCAAGCTATTACATCTCTTGATGAGAGCTAATATGTCACTGAGCACAAAACAAAAATAAATACTTTCTATTCAATCAATGCATTAAAAATATTAAATTAATTTCCTCTTGAAGTTAATTAGTATGTCTTGGATATGACAAAGTGTGTTAACACTAACATTAAGATTTATTTAGCTAGGGCCAACTTTATTTATTGTATTCTTTCCTTTACAGAAATTATATAAAAAAAAAATGCTGTTTTAACCAGTACGTGATACAGAGTATGGTGATGCAGTCCAATTTTTAATGACACAGTTGTGTAAGGAAATCTCATGGCATGCTCAAATTAACTGTCTTGTGTGGTGTTACTTGTAATGGTGGCTAAAGGGCGACTAAGTGAGCTATTACTTACCATGTCATCTCAAAAAAAATGTAGTGTCAATTAGATGTGTACGTTACCTTAAAAAATATATAGAAAAAGATGAAAAATCAATTTGCTAATAATAAGATATGAAGAAAAGCCTCTAGGGACAAACAAATGATTCAGAAGCAAACATTTGCTTTATAATTTAGAGAATGCAATAAAGGGGAGAAAACAATTTACCTAAAGATTCATGCCAGTGCCAGAATCTTTCCTTGCTGAGAAAGCAGAAGGAGAATGTGAAACTTTCACAACTCTTTTAAAATGCAAAGCTCTCCTCTTTTCTCCTTTTTCTTTTTCCTTTTTTACCCCTGCTTTGCAGTGCATTTTACAATTTAAATAGTGGTGACTATGGTGAGAAAAAATATGTCTTTTTAAAACTAAATGTAAGGATTACTGGATAAAGAAGAAGCCCAAGACTTAGTAAAGGGGCTTTTTATTGTTGATCTTGGCTGACATTCTCATAATCTTACTAGGGAAATACGACACTTATTAAACTACTATCTGCTAGGTTCAAAATGCAGTGCTAACCACAGCCATATGGTTACCTGTCTATAAAAATGAAAAGACATACTGAACATATTCTCTAAGGATTTTAAGATGAGGGAGGGTCAGTAACAAACTAGGCAGGGAATAATCTGTTGCACAACTACAAGGCTAGGATCCGCTGCTTTTTTAGAAACTCTTCTGAAAAGAGTCAAAACAGCATTAAAAAAAAAAAAAAAAAAATCTTATTCAGGTGCGTTAACAGTTAGGAAAAGAAAGTCTGAAAAAAATGGGGTTAATGTAAAGAAGAGGGAAAACAGTGGTAACAACTTCAGATTTAAAAATAAATAATAAAATAATGCTGCTGCAAAGAACAGAACAATCATTTCTCCATGCCCCAGAGCAACAAATTACAGATTTAA
>NC_045560.1:92910615-93035615 GCF_009819795.1 Aythya fuligula
AATGGACTTCAGATGAACAGTGATGTTGAATACATATATAAAAAATTCCTTAGAAATGAAATAAGCAGAAAAACCCGTGTCAGGTGCACAGGAGAAGAAAGATCCCATATAGTAAACTGAACAGAATTGTTAGCCTTGGTTGCCCATCTGTTCATTCAGTCCTCCAAGAAAGCCTTCCCTGAACATGTTGTCATTAAAAAGGTCACTATAAAGTCAAATCAATTTCAGCTATCCATTGTCTACATTAGTAACAGCTCCTGTTGGGAAGTTAGTCTGTTTGCAGTGAAGTGAGGGTGCAGATACATACAGGGCTGTGAAGAGACTAAAGCCCCTCCTGGTGAGGAACATGGGGTCTAACCTGTAGTATACTTTAGCTACAGATGGACAAAGTGAAGTGTAGAGCTTGGTTTCCTGTCTGCTTCCACTTCTTTAATTTTAATTTTATTATTTATTTATTTATTTGTTTTAATTGTGAGTTGAAAATATGCATGTCTATACAGTCAGCAGGTTTATGAAAATAGAATAAAATGAAAATCTTATCATTTTGGTGTTCATGACAGACATATTTCATGAAAACCAATGCTGTGCATACAGTGTTATGTTGCTGAATAGTTTAAAATACTGCGTTGAAAAAGATAGCCTTCCTGATATATCAAAATGTGCTACAGAGAAAGAGACATTTTCTTCTCTGTGTTAAATAAGAGCTGGATTGGTGGTCACTCAACCAACCTTTTTGATTTGGACGGAAAATGGCTGCAGTATGTGGGATGTCATTGGTGTAGGAAGGGATCTGCTGGTTAGAGGCAATCTCATGATTTCTACAACCATTTTGTAGAGTCATACTTCATGGAATGATGACTTATTGGGGGTCTGTGTTGGACCAGCATTGTTTAACATCTTTGTTGGTGACATGGAGAGTGAGATTGAGTACACCCTCAGGAAGTTTGCCAATGACACCAAGCTGTGTGGGCATGATGGAGGGAAGGGATGCCATCCATAGGGACCTGAACAGGCTTGAGAGGTGGTCCTATGTGAACTTCACGAAGTTCAACAAGACTAAGTACAAGGTCCCACAGTTGGGTTGGGGAAATCCCAGGTACAAATACAGGCTTGGCAGAAAATGGGTTGATAGGAGCCCTGAGGAGAAGAACCTAGGGTGTTGGTTTTTGGGAGAAGCTCAACATGAGTTGCCAATGTGCACTTGCAGCCCAGAAATCCAACTGTATCTTGGGCTGCATCAAAAGAAACGTGGACAGCAGGTTGAGGAAGGTGATGCTCCCCCTTTACGCTGTTCTTGTGAGACCCCACCTGGAGTATTGCGTTCAGCTCTGGGGTCCCCAGTACAAGAAGGACATGAGTCCAGAAGAGGGCCATAAAGTTGATCAAAAGGCTGGAGGACCTCTCCTATGAAGACAGGCTGAGAGAGATGGTGTTTTTCATCTTGAAAAAGAGAAGGCTCGTGGGAGACCTCATTGCAGCCTTTTAGTACCCAAAGGGGGCCTACAGAAAGGCTGGGGAGGGACTCTGTCAGGGAGTGTAGTGATAGGACAGGGAATAATGGCTTTAAACTAAAGGGTAGATTTAGATTAGATATTACAAAGAAGTTCTTTACTCAGTGTAGTGAGGCACAGGAAGTCTGCCCAGTGAAGTTGGCGATGCGCCATCCCTGGAAGTGTTCAAAGCCAGGTTGGATGGGACTTTGCACAATGTGGTCTAGCGCAAGGTATCCCTGCTCATGGCAGGGGGGTTGGGACTATATGGTCTTTAAGGTCTCTTCCAACCCAAACCATTCTATGATTCTTTGAAACAAGCAACACAAACATTGGAGTAAGTGTATTTTTGAGATTTTTAGTGCTAGTTAATAGAATTCATATCATGTCATTGGTAAAATGACACAGATCTGATTGGAAATAAGTCGAGTCAGTAAAAGATCATTCTATCTCGTTGTTAAAAATTGGTGATATACTTCTATTTAAATTTGCGTAGTATTACCTATAAGTTACTGGTTCTAATTTTACTCTTTTACACTAGACTAAAGAGCCTTTTAAAACCCAGTGGTTTATTTCAGTGAATGTTCATCTTTACTGTAATGTAATTACTTATCTTCGGTGGTTAACTAAACAGACAGAACTTCTCAATTCATTTATTGTAAGTTTTAGTTCAGTCTAAATCACTTTTTCAATTCCTCCATGAACATTGTTAGCTTTTCAGTAGTTCTGTTTTCATTTCTGATAGTAGAGTTATAGTATCATAATTGTAGTTCTCATCAATGAGATGGACAGTTAAAGTATATCTTGTTATTCTTAAATACTACAGCCGTTTACACATATTCATAGTAGCCTTTTTTGTGGTAAAGTTGGATTGGAGTTTGTGTTCAGTTGTTCATCTGTTGTGACTCCTAAATAATTTTTAAAGTCACTGTCTTCCACAACATAGTCCTTTAGTCAAATGGCTTATTCCTTACTTTCATATCCATGACTGTGCATTTGGCTGTATTAAGGTAAATGCTTCAAGAATGGGCTTAAAGTTACTAAAGTACTAACCAGAACTCTGTATGCAATTGTCCTCTTTGACTTACATAATATTCTGCAGAGTTTGGTTGATCTAGTAAGAAATCATATTTTATTAATTCCAGATAATTTATGAAATATTGAAAGACATCAATCTATGTAACATAAAATTGTCAATTGATGATTATTAATGACAATTACTATTTAAGTTCCATCAGTTCTTTATTCACTTAAAGTACTTTTGAGTGACAGAATGCTAGATATTTTTCCTCTCTAATCAAATTATTTTAGGGACTGCTTGTCCTGTGTTGACATCCGTCTTGTTTGGTCACTGAAATGCAGTTTCATATACTTTAAATCCAATGTCAAAATTCCTAGCTGTCCCTTTCAAGATATTTATGATACATGATGCAACCCTTTTTGAAATCACATCACTGATATTGGAAGAGACCCCAGCAGACAGTCTAGTCCAACTGTCATATGAAAAACAGGGTCAGGTAGAACAGGTTGCTTATGTCTGTGGTCAGTCAGGTTTCAAGCATTTCCAAGGATGGAGTCTCTACCACCTTTATTGCCATTCTTTTCCAGTGCTTGATCCCTCTCATATATATATATATTTTTTTTTTTCTGGTGTTTAAATGGAACTCCTAGTATTTCCACTAGTGCTCATTGCATATTGTCCTGGCACTGCATATCTCTGAGAAGACTCTGACTTCATTATTTTTACCTCCCTGTTTTTATATAAACTGATAAGATTGTCCTGAGCCTTCTATTTCCCACACTAAGCAGTTTTCTCACGTGCTGCTTCTATGAAAGATGCTTCATGTCCCTTCACTGGACTTGCTTGAGCAAGTCTTTTAGTGAGGAGCCCAGATCTAGACACAAGATTCCCCATGAGGTTTCACTGACTTTATGTAGAGGCAAAGGATCACCTCCCTCAACATGCTGGTGATCTTCCTAATGCAGCCCAGGTTCATGGTCAGCTTGTTGTCCACCAAAGCTCCTAGTTCCTGTTTTGCAGAGCTGCTTTCCAGCTGACTGGCCTCCAGTGTGTACTGGTGCATGATATTATTCATTTCCACAGGCAGGATTATGCATTTCTCTGTTAAACCTCATGAAGTTCCTCTCTGCATATTTCTCCACTTTCTCAAGGTTCCTCTGGTACATCAGCCACATCTTTCAGTTATTATCATCAGCAAATGTACTGAAGGAACACTCTGTCATATCACCTAGGTCATCACTGAAGATGCTAAGACTCAGTACTGACCCTTGATATACACCCCTGACCACTAGTGATTCACCTACATCTGACCTTGTGGACCTGAACACAACTATTTGAGCCCAGCAGGTCATCCAGTTTTTAATTCAATATGAACTGCTGTCTCTTCATGAACTGAGACAGAAATTTAATTGTGGAAAGCTTTCAAATTGGTCAGGCTTGTTTTTTCCTTCATAAATCCAGGCTGATGGCTCCTAGTCAATTTCTGGTCCTTTATATACTGGGAATTGGCTTCCAGAATTAGTTGTTCCACCACCTTCACAGAGACTGATGTGAGGCTAATCATCCTGTAGTTCCCCAGATCTTCCCTTTTACCCTTCTTGAAGATAGGAATGAAATTTGCTTTCTTGTGATTCTCAGTAACTTCTCCTAGTCACTATAGCCTTTCAAAGGCAATGGAGAGTGTCCTCACAATAGCATCAGCCAGCTCCCTCAGCACTCATGGGTGCATCCCATTAGGACCCATGAATTTGTACACCCAATTTCTCTAATGTGATCCTCTCCCAACAAGGGTAAGTCTTCCTTAATTCAGACTTTCCCACTAGTCTCAGGGGTCTGGGGTTCCTGAAGGTAATACTTATAGGTGAAGACTGAGGTAAAGAAGACATTGAGTACCTTAGCCTTTTTCCATGTTCATTGTCACCATGTTCCCTGCCTTTTTCAGCACTAGGCCCATTATTCATTTTCTTGTTGGTAGGCCTATAGAAGCCCTTCTTATTGCCCTTCATGACCCTCACTAGCTTTGACTTCTGTCAGGCTTTGGCTATTTTAGCCAACACTGTGCACTCAGACATCACTTCTATATTCCCCCAAATGTGCTGACCCTGCAACCATCTCCTCAGTGCTTTCTTTTTATCTTTGATTTTAATCAGGAACTCCTTGTTATCCATGCAGGTCTCCTGCTGTCTTTGCATGACTTTCTGTACGTGGGGATGGACCATTCTTGAGTTTGGAGGATGAGATCTTTGAAGAAGAACCATTCTGAAAGTATTTTTAAGTTTGGATGGAAACAGAAAAGAGTCTTGGAACTTCAAATTGTACAGCAATAGAACTGTTTTAAATTTAGGTGTTGTCAATTTCTGGGTTAAATTGAAATAATACAGGATTTTTTATTGCTTTCATGTCTGTCTACATGTGGAAATATAGAGGTGTGTGGAAAAACGTAAACTGAAGAGATTTGGAGAAGCAGATGCAAACTTATCTGTGATGCTTTGGCACTGAACAAAAGCATGCAAATGTAGGGTAGTTGGAAATTTAAATGCACTGTAGAAAATCATCTTGATCTTACTGAATTTCTCTAGGTATGATGTACTTCCTGACAGACCTCCAGCTCTATGAATATGTCTTCAATCTAAGGAAGTGAAGCTTCCTAAGATGCAAGATAACTTCCATGTTGTATAATAATATAACTGATGCTTCTGATTGCCACTCTCCTATCAAACAATCATATCCTCTTTTGCAGATCTATATAAGTCAGCATGCAAAACTGCATTTCACTTTGCATTACTAGGAAAGATAATGTATTTTTCATAAATTGTGGTATTTTCAGAGATAGCAAGGGAAGAATAACCTCTAACATTTAATGCCTAGCAGCTGAAGTTTGGGAAAGGAAATTTTCTATAATTTCTTTTTAAAAATTTGACTGCACTATGCTTTGACATGACTTCCATACAGACAGATTAGAAGTATCAAATATGTCATTCTTGCAGTATGGCAAGAAAAAAACAAGAGGTCTTTTTGAAGAAAAAATGTATGTTTTCTGTGTTAGGATTTAAATTTTAATAAATAAATGGATTCAGCAAAGAAACTTAAAAATAAAGATACCCCTATAAGTATATTATGTTTAGATGCCACATATGGCTGCAAAGCATATATGCTTAAATGAAAATGTGATCTGAATGCATGAGAAAGTTCATTTTGGGTATGCTGTTTCAGTTCAAGATCATTATTTGGTTGAATGTTTCTGCTTGTTAAAAATTTTTCATGTTTATATTATTCATTAAATTCCATTCTTGTAAGTAGATTGGTTTTATCATAATGATGGCTACAGGACAGTCATCTCTATCATGAGTCAAATATGAAAGTTGCATAAGGAGTACAGGATATGCCAGTAAGAGGAGGTAATGGTCTGTTTTGTTTTATCTGATTGTTTTAGCACCTTGCAATTTCCTCAGCCATCAGACTAGCCAAGAGTGTGGGTCTGAAAATCAGAAAAAGATGGGGAAGTAATTTGATGCTGTCAGTCTTATATATTTTGGCAACGGACTGTGAAAATGTGCAAGAATGTTTGCAAGTGGTTTGAATGAGTATGTGGAAAGATGTGGATCTGAGGTACCTTTTTAAAAATAAAATAAAACACTCTTAACACAAGAAGATCTTTTCATGTTTCCCTGGTGTGAAAATTATTAGCAGCAACAGGCAGTCCACATCTGGGAATTTGGAGCCTACTGTCTGGTCTTTCAAACAGATTATTTGGTGATACTGAAATGAACTAATGATACTTGGAGAAACTGTGCTTAGCTTATGACAACAAAAGACTGAATTGGCAGCATGTGGCTAACAGCTCACAGACATCTGGTATAAGCCATTTTCCAGAAAAATTAATTTTTTGTTGAATGTATATTCCAAATCTTTCCTTCTCTAATGTAGGCACTTGGAGGAGATTAGATAAGGAAAAAATAAATACTGTATCAAATTTTCAATGTAAAGTTGACAGGAAAGGAAAAACACTAGCTTTAGCCTTTTATTTTTTCTTTGTAATATTTTAAGAAGGACTAATTATCTATTGAGTCTGGACATTTTGGGTGGAGATGGAGATGAGAAAGATTAGATTTTTCCTGCTCTATTTTTGTCCTTAAAAATACTGAGGATGTTTTGGCATGATTAACTGATATGGTCCAGCAGCTTTATGTTGCTTCTAGGGAATGAAGCAGCTGCAAATCTGGTAACAAGGCCTGGTGGACAAATTTCCTTTGGTAGTAGATTTCTCTGATATTGTGAAGCTGCATTTGCAGTTGTCTTCTTTCTAGACAGGGTTTGAAAACATGAGACGACAGACAGAAAAGTATATGCAGGTGCCACTGCATCTTGTTCAGGGATCAGATGTTGCAACAGTCCTTTGTGAAGATGTTTGTAAGTTGCTGAGTGAATCAGCACATAATTTCACTTCTATATTTTTCTAGTGTTTTTCCTAGGAAGATACAGAGAAGCGATATGGTAAATTGGAATTATTCTGATATGTAATTGAAGGAATGGGAAAGTTAATTATTTAAAATAAGAATTCTTTTTCATATGCCCATACTAGACTTTTTCTGACTGTGAGCAATTGCCATAGAATCATAGAATCATAGAATGGCTTGGGTTGGAAGAGACATTAAAGATCATCTAATTCCAACCTCACTGCTGTGGGCAGGATACCTCCCACTAGATCAGGTTTTCCAATGCCCATCCAACCAGGCCTTAAATGCTTCAATGGAGGGGGCATCCAAATCTTTTCTGGGCAACCTGTTCCAGTGCCTCACCACCCTCTGAGTGAAGATTTTCTTCCTAACCTCTAAACTAACACCCCCACTCTTTTAGTTTAAAACCATTCCTCTTGTCCTGTCATTATCTGAATGAGCAAAAAGTTTCTCTCCATTGGCCCCTTTTAAGTACTAAAAAACTGTGATGAGGTCACCCCGAGCCTTCTCTTCTTCAGGCTGAACAGCCCAAGCTCTTTCAGCCTTTCTTCATAGAGAGGTGTTCCAGCCATCAGATCATCTTCATTGCTGTCCTCTGGACTCATTCTAATAGGTCGATGTCCTTCTTGTGCTGGGGGGCTCCACACCTGAATGCAGTACTCCAAGTGGGGCTTCACAAGGGCAGAGCAGAGGGAGATAATCACCTAACATGACCTGCTGGCCATGCCTCTTTTGATGCAGCCCAGGATACAGTTGGCCTTCTGGGCTGCAAGCATGGATCGGCAGCTCATGTCGAGCTTTTCATCCACTAGAACCCCCAAGTCTTTCACTGCAGAGCTGTTCTCATTGAATGTTTATCCCAGTCTATACTCATGTCTGGGATTGCCAAGACCCCAGTTCAGCACCTTGAACTTGGAGTTGTTGAACCTCATTAAGTTCACATGGGCCCAATTCTCCAGCTTGTCCAGGTCCCACTAGGTGGCATCCCTTCCTTCTGTAGTATCAACAGCACCACTCAGCTTGGTGTCACCTGCAAATTTGCTGAGGGTGGACTCAATCCCATTGTCTATGTTGTTGATGAAGGTATGAAACAGTACTTGTCCCAGGACAGACCACTGGGGGACACCACTTGTCACCAGCCTCCACCTGGGCATAGAGCCATTGACCACCACTCTCTGGGTATGACCTTCAAGCCAATTCCTTAACCACTGCATGGTCCATCCATCAAGTCCATATTTCTCTAATTTGGATGTCATATGAGACTGTGTCAAAGGCCTTACAGAATTCCAGATAGATGACATTGGTCAGTCTTCCCTTGTCAACTACTGCAGTTGCTCCATCGTAGAAAGCCACCAGATTGGTCAAGGTTGATTTAACCTTGGTGAAGCAATGCTGGCTGTCTCAGATCACCTCCTTGTTTAGTATGTGCCTTGACATATCTTCAGGAGGATTTGTTCCATGATCTTCCCAGGCACAGAGGTGAGGCTCACTGGTCTGTAGTTCCTGAGGTCCTTCTCATCCGTCAGAGGGAGTACACTCTCCTTGGCCTTTATTTTCTGAGCAGTGTACCTATAGAATCCATTCCTGTTATTCTTTGCATCCCTTGCTAAGCTTTGTTCCATCCATGCCTTGGCTTTCCTGATTCCATCCCTGCACATCCATACTGCATCCCTCTACTCTTCCCAGGCCATGTGTCCCTGTTTCCACTGCCTGTGAATTTCCTTCTTGCACCTCAGGTCTTTGTTCAGCCTTCCCAGTTGTCTGCCCTCCCTTTCTGCTTTCTTACACAGTGTGATGGAGAGTTCTTGTGCTCTAAGGAAAACACCCTTAAAGATCTACCAGTTCTGTTCAGCAGCAGCTGAACAATTGTATTCAACTATCAACTGTGTTTGATTTGTTTGTAGCTCAGAGTTCTTCTTCCATTTCAAATGTGAAAAACTGCTTGTTTGCCTGACATTTTGTCTAGACTTTGAAGTCATCATATGGTGTTGTGAAAAATAATTCAACTTGTTGTATATTAATTAACCTCTAATATTAATTATTCATTGAGGTAATAAACAAATGTAAATGAAAGAGAGAGAGTTTTGAAAGAACCTGGATAATGTATTAGGACCTATTCTCTTGTCCCTTTTTGGCTGCACTTGTGCTGGAGTTACCCCCACGCATGGAAGTTACTCCCAACAGGCTGTCACTGTTCTCTGCTGGGATTCACCATCTGCTGTGATCCTCTAGATAAGCTCTAGATAGCCTGCTCACTAATGCGTTCTTTATTTAAAATATATGTTTTAAGCTAAATCTTAGTCTTGAGATGGTGTTTTTCACTATCAAGCGAATTTTGTCTTGTGTAGCAGCTTGTACGAATGTTTTATGTTGCAGATCATAGAAACAGTGATCTCTGAGCACATCTGTACAGTCATGTCATCCATCTCTATCTACTCATGTTTCTAGTTGCCAGCTGCCATTTCAACCCATGTAGATGTGACACTGTACTTATTTGTTTCTGAATTTCTGTATATATTTCTGCATAAAGATGTACTTCTGTCCAGCTCAGCATGTACTAGTAAAGGTACAGTGCCACAGTTTTCCTGGGTATTTCTTGTAACTGTTCTTTTAGCACGTGACTAATTGGCAGGAAAGGAGATAGGGAATTGCACAAACCACCTAGGAGTTATACATGAAATTCCTGAAATTCCTGTTTGGTGTGCAGACTGGTGGTTGTTTGTTTGGTGTTTTTTTTTTTCTTTTTTTTTTCCCCTCAGGCTGTTACTTAAGTTTCCAAAGCATTCTGTTCTTGCCTTTTTGACCAAAGTGGTCCCCCCTTTATTTGTATTCAGAATTATTACAAAGTTACAGTGCCACGGCTCTTTTTTATCCTTCTTGTGCTTTATACAATTATTAGCCAATTATTTTATGCATTTGAAAACCCAAGGAGTGACTGTCTGTTCCATTTTTTCCACTGTGAAATGAGTACTTCAGGCCCCTAACTGTGAATAACATGTGAAGATATATTGAGTTTGAGAGAGCTGCCCAAACATGAGCTTTTAGTGACAGTTCTGATGCCTTGGACAGCTTGTCTCCAGAGAGATGCAGATCTCCTCCAGTATCTGGGCCATATCTGCCATGCTGATGTCTCAGGTACCTAAAATATCTGGAAAAACACTTGTTGCCTCTGTTTAGCAACAGACTTGCACCTATAATGTGTAATGACTTTAGAGGTAGTTGATAAGTCTCAACATTCAATGAACTGGATATTCTTTGAAAAAGGAAGAGGACTTTAAAAAGGTTTGCTTAAGAGTCTAAAATTATGTATTTATGTTTACTTGAAAGCTGATGTATTAATGAACTAAGTAATAATGCAGGAAGTCAGGAATAAAATGAGGTCAGAAAAGAAACAGTGAAATGGGCAAATAATTTAGGTAACAGTTTGAAGGAAATTTAAAAGTTCATTCATAAACTTCAAGAGAAAAAAAAAAAAGGCCTGCAGAAAAACAGGCCATTAGCAACCAGCAGAATGACTAAATTAATGATGACTTATAGAAAACAAATTCTGAAACTTTTTTTTAATGTCTTTAATAATAATTAAAAAAAAAAAAAAAAAACTCCTTAGAAATTTGCATAACTTGAAGTTTGTATGTTTTGGAGAATATCATAATTAAAATCACCCAAATATGCAGAAGGCAGATGGACATTTATAACTGACATTTTAAAATGCACAAATACAATAAGCTCTTTAGACAGCTCTTGTTCCAATGGACACTCCATCACAGGGAATGTAGCTGGCCTGAAATCTCTGTGCTGTTGAAGAGAGCCATTCCCATTCATGTCTACTATGTCTCTTGTCTCCTGCTTGATTTAGACAAGGACACCATCATTTCCAAACAGTTACACAAGTGGGGAACATCTATAGAGATGGGAATGATCTCCTTCACCAGAGGCAGTAACTTACTGTTGATGAAACTGCCCAGGGGATGGATGCAAGCTAGTAGTTGTCTGCCATGGGTTAAAAGCCTGCAGAGGCAGAGAAATGGCCAGGAGAAATTGAAAGTGTTTCTGTCTTGGACTTCAAGGATTCCAGAAGCCGCAAAGTAACATTTACATTGGGAAATGGATTCCCATCATGAGACCCCAAAATTCACAATTGCTGGGGTCAGGAAACACAAAGGCCTCTTTTGCTGCTTCCTGGCTAGTGATACTATGCAGCTCCAGATATTGCAGGCACATGTGTTTAGCTACTTCAGAATGCTCACTGACATCTTATGACCTCTTCTGCAGAGATTTCATATTTTTCACTTTGAAGTTGCATTTCTTGATGCTTCTTTAATAGCTGGCAGCTGTATGTTCCCAGACCATTCCCCTGTATTGCAACCATGATATCTTCCTGGTAGCAAAACTTCAGCTCATTTCCCTGCAGATGTTTACCAGGTCTGCAGTCTCTACCAGTCCACAGGCTGCTCTGGTTTAGCATTTGATATTATTATTATTATTATTATTTTTCATAGTAAACTAGATAGTCAACTCATGAGAAAGCTGCTTTGTAGCTCAATAGATTGGGATTTTACTGTATACCATCAAGGAGTTATTAATTTTTTACAATGTATTTTTGAGTTAATGAAGTTGCAAGGACAGTGTTGGATGACTGCTACAGACAGTGTTGGAGGTCTGCATTGAGTAAAAGATTGGAACATGACATGATTCATGATTGCATTGTCTGCGTCTCTTATGTATCTGTTTCCCTTTCGAGGTGACCGTTTTTTTCCACAATGGAGCTCAGAAGTAAATTATTATGTGTGTGCTTAAGTTCATTATGAGGTTAGGCCATTCCAGAAAATCAGGGAGCAAACCAAACTGAAGTATATATTTTTATATGTACTTGTGACCCTGGGTTCACATTTCTGAAAAAAATGACAAGGGCAACAATTACGCTGTTGTCAACTATGTGTTCTAACAGAAACAGAACTAGAGTGAAGAAATGAAATTCTGTTCTTAGAAGATCAATTAAAGATGCTGATTAACTCCATCCTTTACAGAATTTGAACACTAGAAAATAGTGATACGGTGATGAGTTATGGAAGTGATAAATTCCCCTATGTTTATTTATATTTTTTTTTTTCTCAAACAATACAAAAGTAAGCTTCATCACAAGTCCACATTATGATGCATTATTATTATTATTGTTGTTATTATTATTATTATTATTATTATTATTATTATTATTATTATTATTATTATTATTATTATTTTAGTACATATTTAGTTTTATAGAGCTGATCTTTAATTTCTTCCTTCCACAGAAAACAATTAACTGAGAAATAACAAGCAGCACTCCTAAATGCTGCAATTTTATGGAAGCCTTATAAAATGTTTTTGAGAATAATTGTGCGTTAATAATTTAATGCTAAAGTTGAATAACTTTATCAGAAGTAAACAACTTCAGCAGTGGTATGTGAATATGCACTTGCAATTAGGCTGATCAATGTTTGCTATTAATGAGCAAACTACTAAGTAAGCAAACTTCTTATGTAGCTTTGTTTAATACAACCATAGAGAGCAAAAGTAGCTAAATTTAATTTTCTACTTTGTGTAATATGGAAACTAAAAAGCATGTGATTACAGTGCTTATCCTGAGCTCCCCCAAATGATACTTGTACTTTTATCTTTGTGATTATAGACTTATATATTTTTCCATTTGAATAAGCAAAGGAAACAGGATGAAAAACATCACTCCCTATTCTGTTCAGTTTGTTTGCCTATTAATAAATGCTTTCCATCTTCCTAGAAGAGCTTTGTATGCAATGACTAATTAGTTACACTTATCTTAATCTCATAATCTCATAATCTCATAATCTTTCCATTTTGTCTTTTCCCATTTTTTTTTTTCTTTAAAATTCTACAACACTTCCTCACAGCCTATGAGATTTTGGGTGCCAAGAATATATGTGTGAAAGAGTTTATGGCTCCATTGTCTCCTTGCTGCTGTGGCATGTTTCATCCTAAAGGAAAAGAAAAATCTCTTTCTCAGAGCTTGAAACATTTTTCACTGTCTGTATCTTCATTTTCCAATTTCACAAGATATCCTAAAAATCACTTAATGCCATTTGTTCCCACCAAGCAAGACAAATAAGTTATCCCATTATTTGCAAAAGCTCCTGGTCACCAGAGGTATAACTGTTAGGATGTGAACTGTCCAGGTATGATAAACGTGTTGTCACTAGTCTTGTTCTTTTCTGTGTTATGCCAATATGATATGCTTACCTGTTGTGCTGATTTCTCTCCCTTTTTCATGTGTGTGTGCATGGATGAATGAGCTATTTCTCTTTCATCATATCTAGTTAGCTCAGCAAAATAGTACAGGTTCCAAAGGTCACTTGCCTTTCCTATACAATGAGGTAAAAGATATTAAAGCAATTGTTACATTATTAACTGTCAGGTTAAAGTTATTAAGGAATTTTAGAATGAGGAAAGTGCATATAAACTATAATGTACTTTAAAAAAAAATGCATCTGTAGCTTAATAAAATTATTGTGTTTGGAATAGTCCCTGATCTAAGAGCATAACACAACAAATAATTATTATAGTCATGCTGGTCAAAACATATGCAGCTCACTAGACACAAGACATTTCAACAGAACATTAATACAAACTTCAAACCCATGTCTTCCAAAGGCTGAATCATCAGTACAGATGCTGTGTACACTCTCCAAAAATCTGTGGAAAAGACAGTTGCAATATCTCCAACTAGGTGAGGCAGGAAGGGGTTGTTCAACAGTCCGGAGAATTTATTTTTATTTATTTATTTTTTTTTATTTTTTATACATTTGAAAAAAAAATAGTTGAATGAATGATTGACTTCCTGCCTTTTCCTAGGAAAGGAAAGGAAAGGAAAGGAAAGGAAAGGAAAGGAAAGGAAAGGAAAGGAAAGGAAAGGAAAGGAAAGGAAAGGAAAGGAAAGGAAAGGAAAGGAAAGGAAAGGAAAGGAAAGGAAAGGAAAGGAAAGGAAAGGAAAGGAAAGGAAAAGTTCCATTGGAAGGGACCTTCAAAGTTGGACCTGAAGTACCTGACCACTTCAGGGCTAACCAAAAGTTAAAGCATATCTGTCAATGAAGGCATTGTACAAATCCCTCTTGAACACTGACAGGCTTGGGACATCAACCACCCAATCTTGTTCCAGTGTTTGACTACCACCATTAAAGAAATTTTTCTACTGTCCAGTCTGAACCTCTTCTGACACAGCTTTGTACCATTCCCATACATCCTGTTATTGGTTACCAGGGAGAAGAGACTCGTGCCTCCCTCTCCACTTCTCCTCCTCAGGAAGATGAAGAGAGCAGTGAGGTCAACTCTTAACCTCTTTTTCTCCAGACAAAGTGTCCTCAGCCCCTCCGCATAGGACACTTCTTCCAGCCATTTTACTGGCTTTGTTGCCCTCCTCTGCATGCTTTCAAGCACCTCAACATCTTTTTTATGTTGTGGAGCCCAAAACTAGACTCAATATTCAAAGTAAGGCTGCACTAATGATAAATATAGTGGTAGGATCACCTCTTTTGACATGCTGGCTACGATGTGTTAAATGTACCGCAAAATGCAGTTTGCCCTCTTGGCTTTCAGGGCACAGTGTTGGTTTATGTTGAGCCTGCTGTTGGTAAGCACACCTAGATCCCTTTGCTGAGAGGCTTTTCAGGCTCTGTCTCCCAGGCTGTACATGTACTTTGCCTTGATGAAACCATGTTAATTATGCCTGATAATGGCTAAAAGTTGTGGAAAATTTCAGGACTCCAAAAATGTTGATAATGTGGTATGACTGTAATTCAGTTTTATACAGTTCATTAAAAGTTTGGGAAATATAAATCCTTTAACTTTTTTTTGTTGTTGTTTCAAAATGTAAATTTTTCATGAAAAAGACTATTTTTAGTATTGTGTTTTAAAAATGCAGTGATGAGAAAAAATACTCCTAAAAAAATTTAATAATATGTCACATCTGGACTTTAATGAAATATTAACGTTAAGTTATGATAAGAAGAGTAACTCTTTCCCATCTTTCTTTCATCTGAATTGTTTAATATTTAATACTTTATAATAAAGAGATAAGGAGTAGACCAAAGTAGAGTTTGATACTGTTTTATTATGCATGATTTTATTACCAGATAGGAGTTATAAAATCAGATTAGGATATAGGATTATAAAATCAGATACAGAGTACTTAAAACTATTTAATGAATTCTGTAATAGATCTGGAAATCTAAGAACTTCCTTGACAAAGGAGACTGTGGAAACAAAACCAGAATTTTTAAGAGAACCATTATTAAATGAAATATCTGTTATAATCTCTTTTATTATTGCCATAAATATAGCACGTTTTTTATATGTTTGTTTGTTTTGTTAGAAAATATAATAGATTGCATGTAAGAAATGAAGTGTGGCATAAAAAAGTCTAGGCTAAACCTTATCAAAATGTTAGAAGAACACAGTATTTGCAACCTGATGAAATGTATGATTGACAGCTGTTTATGGACAGTTTCACATGTGAAGTGATCTCAGTAACTGTGTCTGTCAGCTGAGGAGGGTAATCAAGTGCCAAGACAAAAAGTGTATGTAGTTGTTATATAATTTCATTTAACTGACAAATACAGTTTGACTTTGCTGACTTCATTCTTCATTGTAAAACAAAACCAAGGACAGTACCATAATGTCACAGAATGCACAGGGGTGTTACACAGGTATTATTTTCCAAATCAAAAAGGGTATTTAATGATATTGAAAACTACTGAGAAAAAATGCAGCTTGGAAAAGAACTTGGAAATATGTGTAGTGGACACAGGAGTACTTCAAGGGAACAGAAAACTTTTTTTTTTTTTTTTTTTTTTTTTTTTTTCTGAATCAGATTGCTAAATAGAATTTAGCCATCAAATGCTTGGCAGGTGTTATTTCAACACATTTTAAGAACTCTGACATAATGTCATGTACTACTGGTTTGACATTGTATCTTTGCCCCTGAAGGTTTGTGAACTTTTAAGTTCATGGAAGAGGAATCAGAAGTAACTGTGCAAAACTAAATTGTAATCATAGAAAACCAAATTTGCGATAAACCAGTGACCTCATGGTTTCCTTTGAAATGGTGGATGGTTTGTAACTTGTATGTGGTTTGGACACTGCAGATCTTTGACAGAAACATGTACTTCTTTTATATGGTTCAGACCTACTTTTCCAGAAAGACTGATTAGGTTACACAGTCCACCTGAAACTTGTTTAACTCTGATATATCTAATTCTGCTATAAACTCTATCTTCTCTGTATATTTTATTCCTCTGCTTTCTACCACTGGGTCTGTAGAACTCTTTGGGTGAAGGACCAAATTCTTTAGTCTCTGCTTAAAACAAGTGGTAGACTCATAGAACAGCTTGGGTTGGAAGGGACCTTAAACATCCAGTTCCAACCTGCCCCTGCCATTGGCAGGGACATGTCCCATTAGGTCGGGTTGCCCAAAGCCCCATCCAATCTGGCCTTGAACACCTCCAGGGATGGGACATGCTCAACCTCTCTGGGCAACCTGTTCCATTTCCTTGCCACCCTCTGAGTGAAGAATTTCTTCCTAACCTCTAATCTAAATCTCCCCTCTTTTAATTTAAAATCATTGCCCCTTGTCCTGTCAATATCTGACTGAGCAAAGAGTTGCTCTCCATCTCTTTTATAAGCCCCCTTCAGGTAGTGTAAAATTGTGATGAGGTCTCCCTGGAGCCTTCTCTTCTGTAGGCCAAACAACCCCAGCTCTCTCTGCCTTTCTTCATAGGAGAGGAGCTCCAGCCCTCTGATCATCTTCATGGGCCTCCTCTGGACTCACTCTAACAATTCCACGTCTTTCTTGTGCTGGGGGCCCCAGGCTTGGATGCAGTTAGCTAGGCTAGTGCCTGGTAAGATTTTTCAGAAGTGTTCTTGAAGTATTTAGAGTTGTCTGGATAGCCTTATAGTATAACCAGAGGTGAATAAATGATAGAGGTACAGAGACTGAAGACTCTAAGCTTAGTAGTATTTTAACAGTAAATTGTACTTACGTGGTAAGAAAGAGATACAACAACAACAACAACAAAATCCTTTTGTAGGGATTAGCATTAAATTGTGTGAATGAGCCTAGAATTTTTGTTTTGTGATCGAAGGAAAATGACAACTTCCTTAGATATAACAAGGAAGAAGCTTTGAGCTATTTCCTGTTAATATTTCTGCCCTTAGTTTAAGCAGTTTGTCTCCGCAGTGTAAAAGTTTACTCTGTTGGCAGCCTTGAGCTCCCTGAAGAGTCAAAAATGGCTAGGTGTGCTCAGAGCAAGCCTGATCAACTCCTGAAAGAAAGAAAACCCCATGTATTCTGACATTAACTTTTGTTATGCCTGCTGAGTAATAAAGAGCTTTTCTAAGGAGAAGAGGGTCTGGGTCCTGGGTTATTCTCAGCCTGGGGGAATTTGAATTCACAGGTGAGACTGAGATTGATTTTAATGGTACAAAACACTTACTTAAATGTATTATAAAATTGCAAACAAATGGATGGTATATATTTTTTCTCAGACCTTTATAGTCAAGAATTCTCAAAATAAAATTCTCAAAATAGTCTTGACCTAGCTTGCCTACCAAAACAAAAACTGGAAATCCTTAAGAAAATGCAGACTGACTATGATGCTAAAATCAAAAACCTGGAGGATCAGTGTAAAGAAACAGGTGAAGTAGGAAAGGAGAATCATTGCTTCCTCGCAGCAGGTTGCAGTGTTTGGTCATTCAGCAGTCAATAATGAAATGGGTATCACCCTCAATTGCACATATTTCACTCTTAGTGTAAGCTCAGCCATCCTTCTTGGGGATTAATAGTTGTGAGAAGTTGCTCCTTTAGCAATCAAGTGCTTTTTCAGATGAACCTTTCGTTTGGTGCCTTCTGGGAGTTAAATGTGCTGGCTGATTGGCTTTAGTCTTCTGGAACCTGGCACAGAAAAAGAATGTCCCACTAAAGGCTAAAATCCTTAAGTTATTCTTTATCTTTTATATACCTTTTTCCCAGTGTGTATATCCAAGATTAATAACTTTCTGGTGATTTGACCATTCTCATAATACTGTATCATTAGTCATATTATAATAAATCCCACTTGAAGAAATAATAGAATAAAATAAGTTGTAACATTATGAAAAATTAAATATTTTTCTTCTCATGGAAATAAAGGCAAATATGTAAAACATTGGGTGAAAGATTACGACTAAAAGAAAGCCTTTCAATCTCTGCTGTGTACACTTCTACCTCATTGGTTCCACATCTCCAATTAATTGTGGGCTGGGAGATTTTTGACATTCACATTATAGGTAACAATTTTTAGCTATAAGCTGTGGCATAGTAAAACACTAACAATATATTTTTCTTTCATAAATACTGAATTTGGTGATACACTGACAAAATGGCTAATGTGAACGTTAGGTATGAGAAAAGAGGATCAACAAGTAGGAGAAGAAGGGTGACTTTTACCTCTTTACACCAAATCAGTGAGACAGATGTTGACAAAAATCAAATACAGTTCTCTTCCCCACAGTCTGGTTGTGGACATATTTTAAAAACAGGGCCAGTGTGTAAATGAACTGCAAGAATGATATAAAGGCTTTCCAAGAGCAGGCTTAGAAACCTCCAGCTGTTCAGCTGAGAGAAGGGAAAACAAAAGGTCATGGTAACTTGATTACTACATGTTAAGTATTTCCAAGGTTAAGAAATACTGGCTCCTGAAGAGATTTTTGTTCGAGCTGGACAGGCATAATGAGAATGATGCCCTGCGAGCTGATGCCATGAAGTGAGTCAAGCACTGAAATATGCTGCATCTTCACCTGATGGATATTAAGGTCTAGGGCAAATGTTTCTAAAATTGTTGGTCAAATATAACTTGAGCCAAGTGGAAGTTTTGCAGTGTGTCACAGGCTAGCTGAAAGATCCATAATGCACATTACAGTAAGTCAGACTGAATGACTGAAGGATCCCTTCAGGCCTTAAGCTTTCTGATTATTTTTCTGAAGGACTGCTTTCTCTCTCCATTTTAAATTTTGGAGTTCACCCTTGTGTCCCCAAAAGACAGTCACAGACCATAGTTCTGTTCCTGCTTTTACCTTATGTCACTGGTTTAAGAGTTGGAGACTACTGTGTTGAATCCAGTTTATCCTATTCCTGTATACTTTTTTGGATATATTTCCCTAAAAAAATACCATCTGAGACCAGCATCCCTATTATTTGCTCTTTGGACTGTGGGAGGAATGTGATGTCACTTGGGAGATTTTGTTCCATGTTACCATGTAGTGCTTTCACAATAAAATTCTTTTTGGGTAAAGGGACCTGCTTTTGTTTAGCTGGCTGTGCTAAGACATCTTTCTCTTCCTAAGATAATCCCAAATATACTGCTTGTTTTTTTTTTTTTTTTTTTTTAATTTTCTAAATAAATAACATGAAAAAATGGGATATTTTATTGGCAAGGCAGCTATAGCTTATAAGATAAATCTTAAAAGATTTAGAGTAATGGAAGACAATATTTGTCTTGAAAATTAGAAATATTGTTGCCAAGATTTTAGTTTGGATGTTTGGGAGTGAAAGAGAAACCCTGCTCAGAGAGAGACTTATTTTTTAAAACTTGTGGGATTTAAGTAAATCTAATGTGGTGATGTTTTTTGTTAAAAGAATGTCCCTGAAGGACAGTGTTGTCAGGAACATCTAACAGTGTCAAGACCACATGTTTTCTTTCACCCGGTTGTCTTCTCTGTAGGAGAAAAAAGATCTCATCTGGGTAGTGCAAAATGGCTGCACCTGGAACCTAAAACAGTGAACTGCTCTCACTGAGGGATCACATCTAAAGAATGAACATATGCTATGTACTGTGTACATGGTAGAAATCTTAAAAGTCTTTCAGAGACTTTCATCAGTAACTATTATATCTTACAATTGTGCAGAACAAAAGGAAAATATTAAATATATGGATAATGTCATGTATTACAAAACACCATTGTCTTTGTCAATCACTGTTACTGGGATACAGCCTTTTACCTATCAACATGCCTTCTGTCCCCTTGCAGTTGACTTTCTGCAAACCCTGACTCCTGACCTTTCACCTCAGTCCATGGTTAGTGCAGATGATGGATGAGTCTTGTTAGGCTTATAAGATGTGCTGATGTGAAGGAAAAATGCTGATGGGCATTTTCATAACAATAACTTAGCTTTGAAACAGACAAATAGCTGCACAGGCTGAGCAAAAGAAATTTCTGTTGAATAGTCCAGTCCTCTGCCACTCAGTATTGTAGACTGATGCCATATCAGCCAATGGGAAAAGTGAGCAAGGCAGGAGACTTGTATGGAAGGGAGGAGTAGAGCTGTAAAGGAACAGGCACCCCGTTTTGCTGGCTGAATCTGAGTTCATGAGATACAGAAAAACCTAGTTCCGTAAGAGAATAAAGATTCAGTCCCCAGGAAGGTATTCTTTACAGCTGCCATATTGTTAATCAGATACTAAAAATGGAAAGATAAAACATTAAAATTATGAAATATGTATACCATATTTATATATATGGTATACATACATATATATATATATATATATATATATAACCAGTTGAAAGCAGTGTTACCTATGTAACAATGTATTGGTACATACTTTGGTACAGCCTCACCTCTAATATTGTGCACAGTTTTGGATTCCACAGTACAGGAAGAGTATGAAACAACTTAGTGTGTCCAAATTAGGGCAACAAAGATGGTGAAAGGACTGATAGTCAGGACTTACGGAAATGGCTGGGGATACTTGGCTTGTTCAGCTTAGAGAATAGAAGGCTGAGGGGTCACCTCATTGTGGTCTACAGCTTTCTCATGAGGGCTGAGAGTGAGCTCTGGAGCTCTCTGGTGACTAGTGATGAGATGCCATTAGGTAAATAGCCTAAAGCAGCATTAGAGGAGGTTCCAATTGTTTATTAGGAAAAAGTTTTGCACTGAGAGGGTGATCGGGCACTGGAACAGGCTCCCCAACAAAGTGGTCACAGCCCCAAGCCTGTCTGTGTTAAAGAAGTATTTGGACAATGCATGATTTAACTCATATGCTGCCCTGTGTGGAGTCAGGAGTTGGACTTGATGGTACCTGTGGGTCCTTTCAAAATCAAGATATTCTGTAATTTTAACTTCTAGCAGATGTAGGTGCTAGATCCCCTCACCCAGATCATTGACAAAGATATCAAAGAGAACTGAGCCCCAGTACTGAGCCCTGGGGGACTCCACTAGTAATCAGCATCCAACTGGATTTCACTCCATTCACCATGACTCTTTGGGCCTGGCTATCCAGCCAGTTTCTAACCCAATGAAGTGTATGCCAGTTCAAGCCAAGA
This sequence comes from Aythya fuligula, assembly GCF_009819795.1. NCBI lineage: Eukaryota > Metazoa > Chordata > Aves > Anseriformes > Anatidae > Aythya > Aythya fuligula. The sequence goes on from NC_045560.1 coordinate 92,931,951, forward strand.
GTAGCCAGTTTTTCAAGGAGAATGCTGTGGTAAGCAGCATCAAAAGTCTTACTGAAGTCAAGGTAGACCACATCCACAGCCTTTTCCTCATCCACTAAGCACATCACTTTGTCATAGAAGGAGATCAGGTTCATCAAGCAGGACCTGCCTTTCATAAACCCATGCTGACCAGGCCTGATCGCCTGCTTGCCCTGTAAGTGCTGCATGATGACACTCAAGATAATCTAAGATAATCTTCTCCATGAGCTTCCCTGGTACTGAGGTCAAACCAACTGGCCTATAGCTTCCCAGGTCAACCTTCCAGCCCTTCTTGTAGATGGGCATCACATTTGCTAGCCTCCAGTTGACTGGGACCTCTGATAGCCAGGATGGCTGATAAATGATGGAAAGCAGCTTGGCCATATCTTCCATCAGTTCTCTCAGTACCCTCGGGTGGATCCCATCTGGCCCCATCAACTTACATACATCTAAGTGCTGTAGCAGGTTGCCAACCATTTCCTCATAGATTGTGAGGGCCATGTCCTGCTCCCCATCCCCTTCCACCAGCTCAGGATTTTGGGTATCTAGAGAACAACTGGTCTTGCCACTAAAGACAGAGGCAAAGAAGGTATTAAGCACCTCAGCCTTTTTCTCATCTCCCGTCACTAAGTTTCCCCTCACATCCAGTAAAGGATTCGAGCATTGAGCAAAGGATACTAGGCATTCTAGCCTAGTAAACAAAACATGCTTCACTCCTCACCTAAGGGAGGTGACTCAGTGGTCATTATCAGTAACCATACATGTACAGTCACCTCCCCAGGTGGTAACAAAGTATCTTACTTCTCTTCAGTGGTTTAGAGAATCTTTCTTTCCAAAATGGCCATGGTAAGCTCCCAGAAATTCAGTGATTGGTCAGAATAGGTTAAGCAGACAAGACCATATTGGAGAGAAAAGACATTTAAATTCTATTACGGTAAGGAAATTAAGTGTTAAAATTATATAACCATTTATAATAAAAATACTAGATGACATCATAAACTTTAATTCTCTCACTGAAGATAATAAGAAAATAGTAGTATAAAATGCCAAGTATAAGATTAGAAATAACTAGCAGTTCAGAACTGTGATTTGTCTTCTATCTAGTACTTATCTTTAATAAATTCAGAGAAACTAAGGTCAAGAGGACCATTATTTCATTTATTGTGTCCTATATAGAAAGCCCTTAAATTTCATGCAGTTCCCTTTACTTGTAGTCCCCAAACTTGTTTTGTTTAATCATTTTAGAAAGATATTCAGCATTGATTTGAAGACTTCATAAGGTATCTATCGTCTATTTCATGGGTAGTCTATACTAATATTTTATCACCATCACTGTTAAAAATTAGACCTAATTTCTTATTCAAATTCATATGCCTTTAACTCCTGGCATTATTCTTTTTTTCTCTTAAATCACAGAACACATGAGTTTCTCAACTTGAAGGTATGTGGGCATTATAGTCACTGCACATTCAAGTCTTCTTAGAAAAAATGAGTACATTGAATTCCTTAAAGAATCATAGAATCATAGAGTGGCCTGGGTTGGAAGTGACGTCAAAGATCATCTAGTTCCAAGCTCCCTGCCATAGGCAGGGATACCACCCACTAGATCAGGTTGCTCAGGGCCTCATCATTACGCCTCATTGGGTTGGAAACTGGCTGGGTAGCCAGGCCCAGTAAGTCATGGTGAATGGAGTTAAATCCAGTTGGAGGCTGATTACTAGTGGAGTCCCCCAGGGCTCAGTACTGGGGCCAGTTCTCTTTATCAGTGATCTGGATAAGGGGATCGAGTGCACCCTCAGTAAGTTTGCAGACGACACCAAGCTAGGTATGTGTGTTGATCTGCTCGAGGGTAGGATCTGGATAGGCTGGATCAATGGGCTGAGGCCAACTGTATGAAGTTCAGCAAGGCCAGGTGCCGGGTCCTGCACCTGGGGCACAACAGCCCCAAGCGGTGCTACAGGATGGGTTAGAAAGCTGCCTGTCAGAGAAGGTCATGGGAGTATTGGTTGATGGTTGGCTGAATATGAGCCAGCAGTGTGCTCAGGTGGCCAATAGCATCCTGGCTTGTATAAGAAGCAGTGAGGCCGGCAGGACTAGGGAAGTGATTGTCCCCCTGTACTCGGCTCTGGTGAGGCCGCACCTCAAGTACTGTGTTCAGTTTTGGGCCCCTTGCTACAAGAAGGACATGGAGATGCTCGAGCGAGTCCAGAGAAGGGCGACAAAGCTGGTGAGGGGTCTGGAGAATAAGTCTTATGAGGAGCGGCTGAGGGAGCTGGGCTTGTTCAGCCTGGAGAAGAGTAGGCTCAGGGAAACCAGGACACGACCTTATCACACTGTACAGGTACCTTAAGCAAGGCTGTAGCGAGGTGGGGATTGGTTTATTCTGCCACGTGCCTGGTGACAGGATGAGGGGGAATGGGCTAAAGTTGTGCCAGAGGAGGTTTAGGTTGGATATTAGGAAAAGCTTCTTTACTGAAAGGGTTGTTAGGCATTGGAACGGGCTGCCAAGGGAAGTGGTGGAGTCACTATCCTTGGAGGTCTTTAAAAGATGTTTAGATGTAGAGCTTAGTGATATGGTTTAGTGGAGGACTTGTTAGTGTTAGGTCAGAGGTTGGACTCGATGATCTTGAGGTCTCTTCCAACCTAGATGGTTCTGTGATTCTATGATTCTGCTTCTTTGCAGTGGACTCTGACTCTGCTTCTTCTTGACCCTACTAAGAGGTTTTAATGTAAAATCAGTGAGTGGGACAAACAGTAGCTGTTAAATAGAGACTGTATAAATATTTCCTTTAAATATTCTGAGTATGATAAAATACCATTCCTCTTTCTGATAAATATTGCTATGCACACATTCTAGCATATTCTAGACAGTGGAGTTGTTTTTCTCTTAGTATTAGTGTGTTTGATTCTCTGGGTTTTGACATCTCTATTCTTTTGTCTGACAAATCTGTGCACTGACTTGTAAAAAAAAATCAATATTGTTTTCCCTGGCACTTTCTCTGCAGTTGAGTTGATTTATTATCACAGTTCCCTTTCCCCTCTTTTTATCAGTGTGTTTCTATTGCTTTAGGGTTGAGTACCTGATAACATCACAGGGTAGAAGACACACAGAAAATTTCTGTGACCTTATCCCCTATATGATCTTGTCCAGTGTGACGGTGAGCCATGGCTATAAAGTGAACAATGATATTATCCAAGCTGTGTGATCAGATTTATGCTCTATTATGTTTGAAATACAGACAAACTAGAACCAATGAACAAAATTTAGACATGTTTAAACTGTACTCCTCTGGTATCTAAGTGATGAAAGGGAGAGTAAACCTCCACAGACTTAAACTTAATTTGCTTGCAATGTGTTGGAAGAGTCACACAGTCAATAATTGTCATGGGATTAAAATCAAGCATAAAGGTGAGCATGTTGTTCATTAAAAATGTAGCTTCATTACTGTTGTTTCTGTTAACCTCTTGTATCAAGGTGGTATTTAAGAACCTAAGTAAAAGATCAGAGCTATCTTGTCCTAAATACTGTGCGGACATGTCAGAAAATACAAAGTTCAGAGGCAGTATTTCAGAACAGATGTAACCAAAGGCTGCAACAAGTAAATGTGCTGTGAGAGTGTTGACAAGTGTGAACTCAGTAATGCAAACAGAGGTTATGTTCACACAGGAGCACTTAGGGAAAACAAGTTGACTAAGTTTATTAAACTTGTGTCTGATGTGACTGCAGCATATTTGAACCACGTTATTCTTGGAGGAGAGCATTCTCATGTTATGACTTCTGCTTTTTCATTTTCCCTCTGTGCAAACTACCTTGATAATCTTAGACCACTCATTCCCTTGTCACTGGGGACTGCCATTATCTATAGGTGTCATGATAGAAACATTTGACGGAAGGCTGCAAAGCAGGAATTTGTGAAGGGGGTTTTATTATTGGTGGGGAGCAGCAATGAGGAAATGACAAGTACCTAATATAGAGGTGTGCATGTGCGTGTTTGAGGCTACAGGGTTTGGGAGACTGAGGGTGGGATTTGACAGTGTAGAAAACTCATATCTGATAGCTAGAGAAGAGCAGTATGGTGGAGTCTAATAAAAAAGGTAAAATAATGTCTTAGCTCAGAGAGCAGAAAGTTGCAAAAGTGAGATGGTAAATTTAGAGTAATGAGGGAGGAGGCTGATCTAGCAGCTATTAGACAATGTGATTGGAGGTCTATCTCTGGCTAGACTATATCAAAGGAAGTGATGCAAGCAAAGTCAGAGCAAGTCTGAGAGGATTTGCTTTGGAAACCATATCCTGACCTTGCACTGTCCTTCCTTTTATTCTTTCCTTCATTCCTGCAGGGACTCAGGAAGATTTGGCAGCAGGACAGTGGAGTTGGCAATAGAAGGAACATGAAGAGGTGGGGGAGCAGCACCAGGGAAGCATTACTAGCTTCCCTGGTGCTGCTGGTGTAATGCAATATGTTTCTTAATGGTGTCAGAAGCCTCAAGTTTCCGCCAGCCCTGGCTGGAAAAAGTAAGTCCTGTTTATTTTTTTTTAAATTTTTTGTTTGTTTGTTTGTTTTGTTTTTCTCCCCTCACTTGGTCCAGTAGTGTATCAGAAGAGGAAGAGGAAAAAGAAGAGAGAACTTGGTAGCTTCCATCTTTTCTCTTGTTTTTTTTTTTTTTTTTTTCCACTTGAGAGAGAGAAAAACATATTTTTCCAGGTGGAGGGACCCCAGCTGGAGCAGGCACTGAGAGTAACCTTGAAGGAACAGCTGAGCTGTTAAGGTGATGCAAGAGTTTAGGGCACAGTGATATTAGAAGGAGTAGCTCCTGAGAAAAGGTATAATGTAATTTTCATTATATAATTTTCATTAATGTAATTAATTTCATTATAACATTTTCATTAATGTAATAAATATAATTTTCATAAGCCAAGTGAGCTTATGAAAAGAAAATTACAGCTCCCTTCCCTTAATAAGAAGCTGAAGTAACTAACCTGGCCTACAGAAAATGGTGGAGAGCAAGTCAGGTTAAGACGTTAGGTGGATCACCAGGACTGGACTGGGTGAATTAACAGCTAACCAAGCCACTGGCCACTGCTGAACCCGTGGATGGCAGCTAGAATGAACTGCATCACAGTAGGTACTAAAGCAATGGCTATCTGTTGTAGTAAATAATGTGTGACAGTCTTATCACATGTATTATTCTGTATTATTCAATGTATTATTTATCTTGAACTGTGGACTGACTGCATAGCAGTGCTTCCAGCTTTACACTGTACTCTCACATATATATATTCGAAAACTGATAGGCAAACAATTTTGGTATTTCAAAATGAACATTGAATTTCAATTGTAACATAGGGTCAAAATACAGAAAAGTCTTGATAAGTTTGAAACTGGAATATATGAAGAAAATTATCTGAGAAACTGAAAACACAATCAGATTTTGAGACACAAATCTTTGAATACATTTGAAAGGAAATAATAATTTCAAAATACCAACACAATATCCGTCATCATTTATATATATATATTTGAACAGGAATGTAGATGTATTCATAGTAATCAAAGTTTTGTTGAATAAATGTTGTGCTTTGTAAAATAACATTTTATTTCCACAGAATAATTTCCACAATTTCTACCTCCTCTCCCACTGCAAGATTTATGCATATCACATACAGAACACATGCAGGTATCTAATGCAGCTCTAGGCACTGACGTAAAGAGATGGGAGTGGCAGTTTTCATAAATAGGCTTTTCTGTTGCTTTAAGTTCAAGAGCAGGCAGTGCTCCCAGTTGGCTAACAAATTATTTTGATAATTTGAGAACATTCAGAATGGGGTTAGAATAAAGCAGTAGAAAAATGCAGCTTCTTGTTCTGTGAGCTTTCATTCTCAAAATTCGTAAATAGTTCTCTGCCTACCCATATGCGTGATCAGTTTTGTAGCCTCAAAATTATTAATTTCTACAGAATTGCAAATATTTTGGTTAACATAACTATGGAACTATGGAACTTTTTTTTTTTTTTCCAACAAAAAGACAAAATTTAAAAATAACATACCATGGTATGGTTAAGGTCACATTGGGGAATAAAAATCATTAAATTAAATGATTTTTTTTGGATTTGTTTTTCTCCATCTGTTATGGTCAGTATGGATCAGTTCCCAGATGAGAACAAGTGTGCCCTTCATAAGTATCCTACATTCAGGGTGAGCTCCTCAATTTCAAGTTGTACTGGGACAGACTCCTTTGCTGTCATTGCAGCATGAATCACATTTTATTCAGTACAGGAGAAACCCTTGCTGATAAGAATCATCCACACTTATACACTCCTCTGGAAAAAGATATTAATGAACTCACATTTTCCAATGAAATTTATCAAAAAAAAAAAAAAAAAAAAAGTCTGTATTTGCTATTTTCACCCCTCACATCTTTCAAAGAGAGTTACAATGTGGGAAAAAGTATTACATGGTTATATAACAAAAGAGAGATACTTTCTTTCTTCCACTGGAAGATGGCATTTTCCAGTTCCTTCTGAGATACCTCAGTGAGAGTATGGACAAACAGAGCCTGTGTGGCCTACTTGAAACATGGAAGGATGGGGGTAACAAGGATGGCAACCCAGCCTATCCCATCAACCCCTTCTGTTCCCTGTTCCCCATTTAGCATCTATATATGTGACTGAGTTATCTGAGTTATATACTTTGGAAACAACATCAGGAGGATCTGTGAAAATTCATGTTATGTCTTGGCAGGTTTTTTTCAGAGGAGTAGAAGCAAAAGATTTTTTTATTTTTTTTGGGGGGGGGGAGGGGTATGTTGCTTGTCAGGAGGCAGACAGTTGAATGTAAAAAGGCAAAGGTAAGTCTTTTACTATAGGTCATCATCACTGATGGATATAAAAAGCTGCTACAAGCAACAGAAGCACAAAAGGCATGAGACCACACAAAAACAGAGGTCACAATTATCTTTTCCAGGACATGATTTTAGAGAACGTTCTCATAGGTGTCACTACTACTTATCTCTGTGATACACAGTTGTGTCTTTGTATACAGTGGGCAGGGATAATATTTGTTTCATTTTTATCCACACAAATAGAGAGACTTATGAATCAGATTCTGATACCTTGAGTAATTTCAGGAGCTACATCACCTACATCAATGAGGTTAGATCAATGATGTTGGTCAGGTTATTTGGAAAGATGCTACTCAACCTGAAACTTCATGTGAATGTGTTAGATTTACACTATTATTCAAATCACGTGAGCATTCAATGATTGAAATTTTAAATACCCATATTTTATTTTGTTCACAAGCAAGTATGCTATTTCTAATTTTATTTGGATCCAAACCAAAAAAATCCAAACACATCTGAATCTGTGAATGTAGGTGACAGTTGCAAAGCAGTAAGTATTTGTGACAATTTTTGTTTTTCTAAAGAAACCACAAATCTGTTTTTTTGACAATATAAATGAAAACTGTGAATGCTCTTTGCCTTTTATTATCACAACCTCCCTCCTCTGCAAGAATGGAAAACTTTTTCATGACCTACAAAAGAATGAATTTTTGTCTACACTTACCTGTAGCATTTTTTTTTTGTCAAACAGCTTTAGTAGTTGCAGTCTTGAGTGTACGAATAGAAAATTCAAACAGTTTAGCTGAGAGACAGTCCTGTGAAATTTAAAAGTACACAGCAGTAAAAGACTACGTAGATAAAAATAAGATCACTTTAGGTTATAATAAATACTAAAGCTAATAATGAACATAAAAAATAAACAAAAACCTGCAAGATTTCATAAAGTTGGCTGTTCTGAATTTTGAGAATATCACAGAAAATGTACTAACTCTATGACCCTTTAAAAGATTTATTTAAAAATTTGCTCTGACTGCTGACCTATGATAAATTTGCCAGATGCACCATATTTGAAATGTAAACAGCAGTTAATTTTACAAGAAAAGCAAGAAGGTTTTCCATGCACCCAAATACAATAAGATATTCAAATAAGAAAGCAAAGATTTTAATTACTGGTGTCAGCTTGAGAGTGAGAAATTCTTTTTTTTTTTTTTTTCTCAGATATTTCTAGTGTTTCTAGGTAGCAATTTTCTGTTTAATTTGTAAAGACAAACTTATGACTCGTGGCTTCAGTTTTAGTTTGTTTTTGTCTGCATTTTGTTGTACCGGATCTTCAACTTTTTAGGTATATCAGGTATACTTTAAGGTATTTATTTATATCTTTTTTAGAAAAGTGATTTTAACTTTTAAATAAATACTAATGTTATGGGCTGCTGTCCAAGATGATAACTTTCAAGTGGTAGAGAAGCTGTAAAATAAGTATTGTTGCATTGGGATCTATGGGTGCATGTGAGTGGCATATTCCTTTCTACTGAAGTATGATTCGGCTCTACTGTGAGTACGATTGAGATCAAAAAAAGACATGGAATAAAGCATCACCCAGCAGCTGCATGGGTTTGAAACTGAATTCTCATTAAACAAAAACTTATTTGAGTTTTGTAGCTTGTACTGATCATCAGTTGATAAATACATTTAGATTAAATAAATAATTATTTATTAGCAGTTTTGCTATGAGTTTATTTAAAGCTTCACATTCTGGAGGTGAGTGATTATGTTAGAATCTCAGCATTTCTTCTTTTGTTTAGAAGTGGGAAAATATTTTCAGCCTTACTTGTGCTGACAAAAAATTTAAAACATTCTCCAAGTGCACCAAGCTAAAAAAACAAATTAAAAGACTTCAATATTTTTTCCTTATATTCCTTATATTTTATTTTTTTAAACAAACAAACAATCCATCACAACCTTTTGATACTCTGAGTCACGGCAATTTTTTTTTTTTTTTTTGTATGTGTGTGTGTTTGAGAACAGTCACACTATAATAGTGCTCAACAAATGTTAAGCTATTATTAATACTCAGCACAACCCCTGGATGTTGTTTTTTTTCCCCCAATATATTGAAAAATACCATTTACTAACAATTTTGCTGCTAATTCCTCATCTATGATCTTAACATTAAATTCCATATAAGTGCTGCACCCATGTTTTACCAAAGCTGTTAAACTATACATGAGCTATAAGCTTTATGCCACATAACTCTTCTATACATTATAACATATATTACATTCTTTATTGCTAGTCTGGGTGACACAGAGTGAGACACAAGGAAAAGCAGACTCATTAGAACTGCATCAAAAGAAAGAAAATCCAAACCAGAATATATTTTCCTAGTTTGATTTTTTTTTTTTTTTTTTGGTTAACATTTCTTTTTGTGCTAAGCAGTAAGAAACAAGGCTTAACAAGGTAAAGGGTTGTCAGTATGAACTATTATTGGGAATAAGATTATAACTCTTTAGGAGTGTTGCTTCTTGATATTCAAGCCTGAGTTTCTGTCTGTTTGACTGACAGCTGTTTTTACAGAGGTAGCTCCTGTGGAAGAGCAGCCTATCCTAAAAGCAATGGCAGAAGTGAAAAGGCTGATGAACTAGACACGGGTAGTGTGTTAGTTATCTGAATGGTCTGAAAGAATGAATTCAAGCTCAGCCAAGAACAGAAGTCTCTCGTGGTGTCAATGTGTTCATTTGCTGTCGTTGTCATGAGCTCTTTTGCAAGTGGGATCCACACAGGCAGTAATTGAGCTAGTAGCTGAAGTAGATGTTGGTGATGTAGGAGAAATTGATTTTAAACCATTTGAGACATCATTTGAGACAAAGGATAACTTAATAAAAGTTAACCTAAGAGCTCTACACTGAAATACCCTGAAGTTTAATGCTGCACCTGCATTTGCTCTACTGTTTGTGATTTGGTTAATTGGAGGTATGCCTTTATAACTTGGTGTGGCAAAGACAGCATGTCTGACTTGAGGAAAGGATAGTGGTGATGGTATTTTCCCTGTGGATCAAGAGAAGAGAAGAGTCTGTCTGAAGAATTTCAGAAGGCTAGAAAAATTGTGTTGGCAGGAAAACAACCTTATTTTGCCTTTTGGATTCAAAAAGACCAAATGTCTCAACCTCCTACATAGGAGCAGTCTGCCTCCTGTTTGATTCAGCTGGGGTTGAAAGGTTGTACCCATCTAATATGGGTTTAGTAACCATGCCATGAAATGAGTTGGACAAGTTTGAAATCAGCCCTATCCTTGTGGTGTATATTTCCTTAGGCCTGTTACTAACGCCTAACACATTGGACCATAACTTTTCTTGGTCCTCTGCAAGGGACTTGTACTGTGGACTGCAATAAGCAGTACTTTCAACAGGTTTTTAAAGCTGACAGACCTCTATTATTCATATGTTAAAATAAAGGAATTTTTATAACAACCAAAGATTGCAAATAACAGTTACCTTTTTACATTAAAAAAAACCACTTTCTCATAGTCTCATGAATTTTGACTTCTGAGTTTTTTTCTTCTGAAAGTACTACGAAGACATTTTATTTATAAAATATTTATTTACCTTAGTTATGCTATTTTACTTTATTTTTATTTTTTCCCAAAAGTGTTGGCAAGCAAACTGAACAGTGTTACCTATTTAGTTATGCCATATATCATTAATAATGGTTCATGTCATTCCGGAAATTTTGTGACCAAACTAGGGCAGAAGTGTAACATGAGGTTGCTGTGACATTAGATAGGACCTCTGTTCTGTTAATTTAATTTGTTTCATTAAATATGCTAGCATGGGATTAGATATTTTTTGATAAAAGATCCCAAAGACTATGCGATTCATTTTCTACTCTTGTGATTCAGAGATCTTAAAGGGAGCTTTTAAGGATATCTGTGCTGTTCTCTGGAGTAAAGTAGTTAAAAACAGAGTGTAGTCTTCTATACTTAAATTAATTTAGAAGCAATACGGCATTTTATATCTGACAGAAATAAAGGTTCTTGAATGAGTGGAGTGTGGAAAAGGCGGCAGAGATGCTATCAGTTGTACTCTGTGGACTAATGAAGAAAATGAAGAAGAAAACCCCATGATTCACAAAGAGGTATAGAGGTTGCTGGATGATTTAAGGCCAGATTAACAAATCACTACAATGCAATTTAAGGCTTTAGATAATGGGAGGTCAAACATGTATTACCAGCTGACTTAAATTTGATTTGACTGAAAGATGAAACTCAGCTACATGAACCATATTAACTGAAAGCCTCTGCTTTACATTTCTCACTGATGGCACCCTGGGGAGGTAACTTTCTTGGCATTTCACATCCAATTTAAGCACATCATTGATGAAAAGATGGCTAAATTGGTGCGTCATTTTGTAATAAAATATCTCACAAATTGTTTATCTGATCAATGGAGAATGCAGTCTCAATCTGTTCGGGGCTAATGTGCTCACTGCACTCAAATAGTAAGTTATTGACTGTCAGAGGGACCTGGGAATTTGTATACTCAGTTCAGATTTCCTGAATGAGAGCAACATATTGCATCAGAATAGTAGGTTGTAAGCGATTAACTTTGCCAGCTGAATTTTCACTGAAATCGAATAGATGTGAGGAGAGGGCACTAAGCACTTAGTGGGAAATGCTCAGCTGCTCATATGATGAAGCTGTAGAGGACAGAAAAGGGGCTTATTCTTGCCTTACTTATGCGGGCTTTATGCCACAGTTATTCCACTGTTTGATGAAGTCCTGCGGTCCTTGCAGTGCAAGTGGGAAAGTCAAGCCATATGTGTGTTATATATCAAGTGTTATTTTCATAGCTGTAGTGAGACATTTTGTTGCCTGGGGTAGGGTGGGACTGCTCTCTCCCAGCTGGGCAGCATCTGGGACCTTGCTAGGACCAGAGCCACGTGGAGCCTCCCTGGGGAGATGCTTTCTTTTCAGGCAAGCTCTGAGGTAGGCTGAGCAGATGCAGTATAGAGAAAACAGGGAGCCTGCCTGTGAGGGTGCAAGGTGAAGAGGTGGCACTAATGTGCATTTTCCCCTTCAGACCTGGCAGCTACATTTTTTCTGTAGCTGATGTCCACTTTGCATTCCAAAGATGGGGAGCAAGATGTTTCATAACATTCCCCAACTTCAACTGGTCTCAGTTCTGGTCTCACAGAAATGCAGAGTTATGTTACTTAGGCATCCTTCTTCCTAGCCATCCTTTTGGTATACTTTGATATTTTCTTCAGTTCCATTTTCCCACAAAATGAAGTGGGTAAGAATGATTGAGAATTGTTTTCACAGGAAGAAAAACCTTAGCATAAGAATAAAAGTTAGCATGAGGTTTAGTGGAGGGCTACTCAGTCTTAGACGTGTTAGATTTTTATTTTATTTATTTTATTTTATTTGCTGTAAATTTCTGATCCACCACAGAAACACCATGCAGCTTTCGCAGATATTTTTAGCAGGAGTGCAGTGCTCTTTTCCCAAGATTGAGATAGCAAAAAGCTTCTTAATTTGCAATCCATATGTCTAGGATCCTGCAAAGGAGGGTTCGTATACTCCTGAGGTATAGGAATTGGGAAAAAAAGTAGAAAAGAGGTGTAAAGTAAGTGCGTAAGTTAAGTACCTCCACTGCTGAGGTGTAGGATATTCCAAGGTGAATGTTCCCTTGTCTCCTGTTGAAGCTGTTCTGCTGTGCACAGTAGATTTCAACATACCTACAGGGGAGCACAACACTACGGGTTGCTGACTTAAGTGTTTACCTGAGAGCTAGAAGCTCTCATGAAAGAAGATTTGGGTCAGAAGTTCCCATGCCCTTCTGACCCAAAAAATTAAGTACTAAAATAGTAAAATTAGTGCATTGACTTTATTAATATAAATACTAGATTCTATCCAATGCAGTAATTTCATTCAATTTACTGGAACTGGTAATTTTACTAATGGTGTAAAATAATACTTCTAGAAAGGTACAGAGATCTCTTATGCCCTAGTAGCATAGAAAACTCTTATGCCCTGGTGACAGAAAACTCAGTTTGATGCTCATCAGTGATCTGCAGTACCACACTGGCCAGACAGCCACAGCGTCTTTTCTTCTTTTCTTTTGTCTGACTGTTTGAAGTTAAATAGTCCTAGGCCTGCCCAGTACTTGAATGAGAGACCTAGGAAATCACAGATTGCAGAGGATCAAACTGGAGAAAACAGATCTCACTTGGTGAATGCTAGATCAAAGAAGCTGAACAAGTAGATACACTGAATTTTGACACACCGTTTGACACCTGGAAAGAGAGGGAGGAGGGAAGTGTTGCCTAAACACTGACCTGATTCTGAGAAAGTGTTCCAAATCATATGTTCAGCAGACAGTCACTTATTTATTTATGCCTTCTTCCCATTTTGAGGGTGTTAATCTTTAGGAAAACGTTTATTATTTTTATTTTTTCCCCAGAAGTTCTGAGGGTTTCCAGCTGCACATGAAGACTACATGTCTTTATGGTCACAGTTGTCAGGAGTAGCACACAAATAAGAAATGATAGAAAACATCTTTGAGGAACTTACTGTTCAGCAATATATAATCTACTTAAAAAAAAAGAGTGTTAAGTGAGTACCTTATTTGCAAAATGAGAAACAGTGATACTTTTGGATTTAGCTTTTTCTGGATCTCAAAGGCTGTTAGCCTGATGACTCTAAGTATTTTAATTTTTAATTACTGTCAGCAGAGAAAGAATAATGATGAAAAATTTCACCAAGCAAAATAAAACAAGGTCCTGAGAAGGACCTTTTTAATTCTGCTGTATTTTTACCATTTTTAAAGTAATGATTTTTTTTTTATTATTATTATTTTTTTTTTATTTCATAAATTAAATCTACACAGAAGTGTAGATGTTGGCAAAAACAATGGGATCCTGAATTTATCAGATTTTATTCAGAACAAATTTTACTCAGAAATACTTTCCTTATGTTCTTGTATGTTCACAACATTTGTTCATTTTGTGCAAATGAGAAAGGAGCTTTTTATGTCACAAAATTACTCTAGTCTCTTGTTAATCTTGTGATACAAATTGTTCATAAGAGGTCACTTCTAAGAAGTGTTAAATGTTCATTACCAGTATTACAGACTTTATTTAAATATTATTTTACATGTGTCATCAAAAATATTAATTTTCTACCTAAGTACAAGTAAATGGTTAATCAATATTACTGTTACATTAAAATCAGTGTTGATCATGTCCTTACAACCAAGTGAAGGAAGGAGTCCTTAAGAAATAAAATAATCCTTATGTTTTACTAGATTATAGAAATCACATTCTTAAAATAATAATAACTAGATCCAGACCAGTACTTACCAATATTACAAGACAAGTGCCCACATACCTAATTGAAATTCTAGTTCTCTTGGTGAAAATGGAGTTGGGATCTTAAATGTCTTAGTTATCAGAGCATACATAACCCTTATTTCATATCTTTCTTGTCCTAGTTAGGGTTGTTTTCCTGTCCATTAGCAAAGTTATTATCAGGTAGATGTGGAGTTACCAGGAGGGAAAACAGTTACTCTCGAACTATCACTCTTCCCAAACATTATAACTAACCTATTTTTCCTAATCATAAGGCATAGCAAGTGATAACAAATATTAAATCCCATCTCCTACAGTCATATTTCTGGCTATCTCTGCTTTTATAGAGTTGTGGGGAGACAATCTGGTACTTTATATGCTGTGTCTATGGTGCTTTGGTAACCCTGTTCAGTAACCTCCCTTTGAAATAAGTTTGCTTAGAGCTAACAACACAGATACCTATTTGGTGTCTGTTCGGCCAGGCTCTTTCTATTCTCTGTTCTGCACTAAATAACAGCCTTTCAACCCACACTTACTTGAAAAAAAAGTAAAAAACTCTGCTTTCTATACAACTTTTCTTCAGAATTTATTTCTAAAAATATGAGGGAGAATGTGTTTATGGTAGATGACAGTTTTGTCAACAGTTTTTGGATCTAATCTTTAATTATGGGTTACCATGAATACATTGATTCTTTTTCTTCTGACAAATGTCTTTTCTGAGTTGTGGACATATTTAATTTGTGAGATCTTAATGCAGCAGATCTTAATGTGTGTAGATTAGATAAAGCATGAGTTTTTTAAAAAGGAAGGTGGTGTTTTCAAAAATCTGTTGACATATATCTTACTCTCATGAAAGTTAGTGGAAATGTTGGCGCTTGTATTGTTGAAATTTATAATCAGCCTTTCAGCAATAATCTACTGTCTCCAAACATCTCTTCTACTGGTTTGTCTATGGACAATTGAGTCATACTGAAAATTTTTAAACAAAAATAAAAACAAAACTGAATTAGTCAATAAAACATGACCATGCATACTTGATAATGAGATAGCTGTAGACGATCAGGATATGGTGAACTACTACAGGTGCAGTGTTATCTAATTACAACACACATTTTACTCTAAGACATGTATTTATACTGCAGTACCTTCCTGCCACAAGCCTATTTTGAGGTATAGGGCTGAAGGATGAGTAACTTTAAAACTTGAATAGTAGATGCTTTTTACTGCAGCTGTATATGTAACGTTCAGTTACATTCAATGGTTTATTGAGTGTGTTAATGCACTAGGGATGAAAAATGTGTGTTCTTCTGAACAGCCTTTTTTTTTTTTTTTTTTTTTTTTTTTTTTCTCCCCCCACTAATGCTGTTCAAAATATTTTCAGATACAACAGCTCAATTTATTTCATCTCCATTAAGGATAAACCTGTAACAAAGAAAGCACCCCTTCTAGGACTGAACTGTTTAAAAGTGTGGTCTGTTTTTTTCTTTACTTCTAGTGTAGAATGTGGTCTGTTTTTTTCTTTACTTCTAGTGTAGAATAAATCTTGGGATGTCTCAGTGAAGTTTTTGAGGTAATGTCAGTAAAATGAAGTGTTGTGACAGAGAACCAGATCTATAACATGAAATTCTGTTTTCATTGAAATCAATGGGTATTTGAGACTGATCTTAATGCTGGAAGCATTTAGTCCACATTTATGTTAGTAGAACTGATAGCAGATTGCAATGAGGTATAGAGGTAACTTTTGAAGTCAGTGATCAAGGGTTCACAGCAAGATATGTTGTGTGCTTCAGCAAGTACAAAAGCAAACAGAATAGTTTCCAGTCTTTAAAATGGTGGAAAGTAGGTGAATGAGAATAATGAGTGACTAACAGTGGTTCAAAGAAGTGAAATTTAGTACTAGGGAATGTAAAACTACAGATCATTTGTTATTTCTGTGTTTGCATTACATTGGCATGGAGTAGCCCAAAACATGCTTCAAGAAGAAATTTAGCATCCTGAAGAGCTTCAAGCAAACACTAAGAATGTCTGGCTGGGGGCCCAGTAGATAAATTGATGAGGGCAGAAACATGGAAGAAAGCATAATACTACATTTATAATTGCTCCTCTGGGCTTCTCATAGTTCAGCTCTATGTAGCTCATGGTGGGTTTAACCATACAGCACTTACAGCATTATGCTGAAAAAATACTAAGGGATGGTCTAGTAGAAATAATATATACTGAATAAGAAATAATTTGTTGGGGCAATTTCTGCTTTGTATTGGAAGGGGTATTCCTCATTGTTGTTGCACATAGGACAAGTTCAGACTTCTTAAGAGAAGAAAATGCAGACACCCAGGATTAGAGGAGCCTTCCTATTTTTCCAAGTCCAAAGCCTTACCTACAGGTCCTAGGCAGTATAATTGTTTTAAACTCCAGCTTAAACTGGTGTTTCACATAATCTATATTATGATTTTTATGATGTGATTCTGATCAAATTATTTGACCAGATCTGATTCAGAAAGACTGATTCTGAGTGGTGTTGCTGGAGCTGTTCTGTTACATCTATAATTGGATGTGCCAGTTCCCAGTAGCTATCTTACCCTTACATTTTGGGTTGGTATTTAATCTCCATTTTCAGTGAGGATGGTAATATTCATTTAATTTTAGAGCCCTATTTAGGTTGTCCTTAATCTCTGTATCAGCCTCATTGTGATCTGATTTCACAACAGCCTAAAAAGCCTTTTTCTGTTTGTTTTCATCAATATTGCAGGATTGTGCTCATTTTGACAGTGATTTTTACTGTATGCTCCTTTTGACCTCTGATACACAGCATTATTCATTGACCAGTCAATTTTTCCCTTTCATTACAGACTTTCTCTACTTGACCTCAAAGAACATGACATACCTCATGTCATGAGGCATATTTTAAAAAACAATGACACTTCATGGCTGAAGTTCAGCCTTCAGAAAGATCCTGGAAGATTCTGTGAGGGACATGAATGTCAGAGAATAACATGAGGAAACACTAAAACCACTAAAAAGTTTCTGATGAGATTCTTCCACTATTAGGAATAAATCATTATGAAGAAAAGAGAAAAATGAGAAAGGCTGATTGGAAAACATATTTATTTGAGCTGAGGAAAGAGAAAATATGCTTCTCTTTCACTCCTTTTCAAAACAAAATTCCAGTTTAGCTCAAAATTCTGAAATTTGAAAAAGTAAAGAAATAAATTGTCAAATTCAGAACTTTCTGATTATCACAAATTTATTCTTAAGTTCTGTGGGTTGCTATATTTTCTGTAGTTGGACCTTTTTCATCACTTTCAACTCTTTCCATCACTGATTTTTGATACACACCTACTTTCCTCCATCTGGAGGAGAAGCATGGTAGAAAAAGTGTATAGAAAAAGTAATGGCAAGTTTTCTTTGAATCCCAACTTTTCTGTCCTGTAGTATTTTCTATTACTAGAAAAATTTATTACATTAAATTTATTAAAAAAATTTATTACATTTTTTATTTAAAAAAATTTATTACATTAAATAGAATCTAAGTTTTAAGACAGAGGTCTGGAGGAAAAAAAAAATAAAAAAATGAGGAAATTGAAATGATTATTTTTGTCAATCCTTGTGAAAAAATGTGATAATTGAAAATACACACACACACACACAAAGAAACAAGCAACAAAAACAAAAACAAACAAAAAACAGAGCAATGCTCATATTTGAGGGTTTTGTTTTTGCAGAAGAATCTCTCATATTGACTTACTGATATCTACGGGAACTGAAACAACATTGTCTACACAAGGGACTTACCCTGTTTAATTGCATCAATTGAAAGTGATTCAATGTTTTTGGCAGAGAAAAAAATAGGGAGATGGAAAAAATAAATGGCTTATTTATTTTATTTTATTTTATTTTATTTTATTTTATTTTATTTTATTTTATTTTATTTTATTTTATTTTATTTTATTTTATTTTATTTTATTTTTTATTTTAGCAAAATAAAAGGAAGGGAGCAAAGCAAACAACTCATGGCCCTGAAATGCCATATTATTATATTTAGGAAACCATGACCAAAAGATGCTAATTTGTCTCAACTCACTGGCTGTGCGGGTTCCCTTTGATCCTTCTGCCTTTCTTAGAGTGTGATGTTCTCACATTTTAATGCAGTATCATTTGACATTGAGATGCAGGGAAAATTGTCCAGTAAACAGCTTTCTTGTACTGATTTGGAGCTTGTGGGAAAGATTATAGTGTGAGCTGGAGGCTGCCACAAGAGAAATGGATTATTACTCTGGGAACACTTACATCAAGAAGGGCCCTTTTACAGCTGAAAGAGGCAACCTTTTACAAAGAGCTGTGTTCTGTGAACTCCTTGTCAGCTTGCTGAAAGTGCTAACTCACTTACAGCATACAGGTCATTCCTCCCTAGAAACACAGGAGAAAAAGCTTTAGCGTGCTATTTGTGACTTCTTCTCCTTGAATGTAAAGATGTTTTCTACAAAATGACACCCCGTCAAAGAAAAACTAAAAATCAGATTTAATGAGACAGATGGTTTAGGGAGGCAGGAGAAAAGGGGTGGTTTAAAAGACATCAATGCTACATTCACTGTGGCTTAAACTTTCAGCAAACCAGCCTGCATGGTTTGGATAGGATGGGAGTAGTGACATTTTCCAAATGAAATCCAGTTCTGATAAAACTCAGAACTAGCTAACAAGGTCTCCCTGAGTTTTCCCACTCCTAAACTCCTACTTTTCTTCCTATCATTTTCAGTGTTGTAATAAAATTAAAAGCCTCACAAAGGAACATTTTAAATTTTGTTTTTGAAAGATTCTTTTTTTTTTTTTTTTTTTTTTTTTTCCCTTTAAGTCAAAGAGAACTATAGAATAAATTATTACAAGGACTTTAAAAGGATTTCATTTCCTTGAGCATACATATGCATTCTGCTGCAGCATGTCCTCTCCCTCCCAGTGTAGCCATTGATCCACAGCTTTTATAATGAACTCTAATAACAACTCTATTACTGCAAGGCTCCTGATTGGCTCAGGCACCCACAAAATTAGCTACAAAGAAGCCAGCTTGTCAATATTAATTCCACCACAGAGATTACTTGTTATGGTAGAACAAAGGTGTTTTGGCTTGGGCTGAACAACTTAACTCCTTGTCTCATAAAATTTAAGCTGCTATTGATCGCCTTCTTCTATTGTGCTGAAGGATTAAAAAAACACGAGCGCGCGCGCACACATGCAGACAGACACCAGTGTGCTGAATCACTCTGATGCATTCTCCTAAACCACCAGCTCCCCCCCTCCCCCCCTCTTCCTTTCCCCTCCCTGGCTACGAAGAATCATTCAGTAACATGAAGCAAATTAAATCAATGAATTCATCCTAGCAGATGGGTGCTTTAACAGTCAGTTAGCCTTTAGATAATTGAGGCGTTGACTCTGGAATCATAAAATGGATGGCTCGTTTGTACATTTTACTGAAATAGATCACCGAGGTTAAATAAATGAAATCCCATTTGTCAGGCAGTAATAAATGGCCTCCCCTTCTGCAAACAGCTCTGTTTGGCCTAATAAATACAGGGATGTTACAGTGCTCCTCCCTTGATAGGGTTATGGCTTAATGAAATGGTCTTTCCTCTGCTTGTTTTTGCCTCCTCCTGCACCGTGTGATAAGTAGCGAACCAACGAAGCTTGTAATTACAATCTTACAGAGAACCCAGCCAATCTGTATATAAATCTCACCATCCAATTACAAGATGTAATAATTTTGCAGTCAAGCTGGTAATGAGGTCTAATACTCATGCATGTGATAATCCCCCCTGGATGCTGACTCTATCAGATGTTAGCTTTGTAATTATACTGGCAGAAAATCATTATTTCATGTTCAGCAGAAAAATGAGGTTGGTGGGAAGTTAATTTTCTCTATGCTCTGTGAAGCATAGACAAAATTTTAATGATTTAATCATTATGGTTATCCCTTTTGCAATTGACCTGCGTTACTTCTGTAGAAACATTGGCACATTTAAAAGTCCCTGTTACCCGATAAAGCTTGCCAGGTATGCAGCTTTTAATGTAAGAATAACTGTATACAATTAAACTATTAACCTGCTTGATAGGGGAAAAATCCATAGTTTTTATGTTTTCATTATTTACACGTAGGATCCAAGGGAATGTTTATGTCCAGTCCATACTGCGATAAAAAAGGGTTCTTAAAGAAAGAATAAAGAAAACGGCTATAATTAGGATGTAAGCTCTCAGAACAAAACAGCAGGTTCACAGTGTTCACAATGGTATTTTAGCTGCTCAGTAATCTTTTGTTCCTTTCCAGTGTAAGAGACATTCATGAGATGTTATACCTCTTCACAAAGAGCTTATTATACATAATCAGCATTTTTCACAAGAAATAGTTTAGAGGAATCACTTCTGATAAATATTTTTAATTGTTCTTTTTCTTCTCAAGTTTTTCTTATTTCTGTTTGTCCAGCCTGCTACAGGGAAGGACACAGTAAGAGAAAAGTCACAAGACTGAGATGGGAGAATGAGAAAATAAACAGTAATACAACCCAACACTACAGGGATGTCAGTAGACAGGGCAAAAAGCATCACATATTGCCAATTCGTAGCAACTAAGGTATTTAAAAATAAATTGCCTCAAAAGATCCCAGGTAAGACCAAGTCAAAAAGGTGTGCTCAACCTTTCTTTTTGTCCCTGTCTCTCTGTTTTAGAAGTGAAGTTACATATCTGTTAATGAACTTAATGAAAATGTCATCAAATCTTTTGTGCAGGGATCTCAACTAAAGACTGGAGGATATATATCCAAATGGAATCATAGAAACATAAAATGTTTTGTATTGGAAGGGACCTTCAAGATTATCTAATTCCACTCCCCTGCAGGGACACTTTCCACTAGACCAGGTTGCCCCAAGCACTATCCAACCTGGCCTTGAACACTGCCAGGGAAGGGGCATATGCAATTTCCCTGAGCAACCTGTTCCAGTGCCTCACCACCCAATAGTACTAAAATGCTTCTGAAGACACAAAGATTTATAAATGTAACTCTACTGCTTATAACTTGTGATTTTGTGGCTATAATGTTTGCTTACTGGCTAACATTGTATGTATGTACATATGTATGTATGCATATATATTAAAATACATATCCGTATATATATCCTGTTTCTCTGAGACGTTTTAAAAACAATAACTCAATTTTATCTTCTGTAAATATTTTCACTGTTCCTTTTGAAAAAGCAGCAGGATTAAGACCTGTGCTGTACTTCAGCTGATGAGTTTCATGTGGGCTTTATATGGTACATCTGGAGGCTTACCAAAATGCAACCTCACTAATATATGATGTATATAAAAGTTTGCCTAGCTTTACTGCTAGGCTTAAGTATAATATAGGCATGGAGCTTTGGCCTCAAGACAAAGGCATTTATGGGTAATGTCTGGAGAGTGGCCTGCAGGTAGGTACAATTTCTGAGTCCTTGGGATGTGGTTTGTTCCACCTAACCTCAGATTTGTCTGTCCACACCTAGGTGGATCATCTAGAGTCCCTTTATTGCTAGTGAGCATACCTGGGCTGTGAACCACTTGTCCTGACTGAAACATCTATCTTTGGAAAAGGTGAATTATGTCTCAGAAGTACCTTTTTTTCCACTGACTACAAAAATAATAATAATAGAAAAGAGCACTTAAGATGTTGATGACTACTTTGTAACCCTGAAAAACTAGTTGAAATAAATTCTGCCCTTACTTCCTTCATGAATCCAACCCAAAGTGACTCTGGAGAAGGCTTGGAGTCCATCATGTATTATGTATTAAACTCTTAATCTAGTGATTTGAAAAAAAAATTAACTTGACAGACACAAACCCTGATCTAATTATTGTTCTGAGCCTTAAAAAGGATTATTTTTTAATGAACCCTTAACTCAAAGCGCATATATATTTAGACAATTTATCAAACCTCTTAACAAGAAAATCCTGACATTAGTTGTGGTGGTTCCGCTGATACTCCATTCATTTTCTTCCTGGAAAAGAAGCAAGATGGTGATGAGGAAAGCAGATGACCTAAAATTAATTAGTTATTAAGAAGCAGCAAAGACCAAGGGACTTGAAGAGGAACATAATATACTAGTTGAATGGACAGTCCTTTGCTGACAGACCTATTGTGCATAATGTATATTGGATGGAGTTGCTAGAAAGACTTAATGCCTTGCTGGATACTAAGTAAATTTCACTTGGTGGAGAGATAAGGGTATTATTATAGACAGCTGAGTCCAAAGTAAGAAAAATGCAAGTAAAATACTAGGCTGAGATTGATATGGAAAGTAAAATATGAAATGCCATTTAAGTCAAAGACCATTCTTTTCTTAAAATATTTGATTTCTTTCAAGCCATGCAAGTCAGGGTTGCCTTTTTTACCAATGTTATCATGAATTTGCCATATTCTGTTTTTTGTTGTTGTTTTTTTTAGACACATCCTTGAAATCATGCTTTTTAGTAATGTTTCTAGATTTCCTTAAAAACAAAACAAAACAACAACAACAGCAACAACAAAAGAGATATAGCACCATCAATATGTTCCATAAACAGTAGCTCTTGTAGATTGTCGCTTCCTAGAGATTAGTCCTGCACTTTTTTTACTTCTGTAACTACAGTAACCCTTCTTGTCTGCATATGCCCTCTTCTGTTTGATCTACTTATATATCTGACAGGCAAGTAAGTAACAGAATGTTTGAGGAGTAGTCTTTGGCAAGGTATTTGCTGACTGGAAGGCCAGTGCACATCTGCTGTAAAGCCAGCTATTTACAATCTTGCAAAATGGGAACGGACACTGCTGCTTACTTGCCTTTCCCTGGGAAAGGTCAGTGAGTGCAAAATGAACTGTACAAAATTGATACAACTGTTTAACTTTTTTTTTCATCTGAAATATTTGTTTATATATATAAGTATATATGTTGTGCAAAACACTATGAGTTGTACAGCTGAATCTGTTGTCCTTAACTCATGTCATTAAAAGCTCTTAACTTTTTATTTAATCAACTAGGCCATGCTTTTCTCAATGAGGTAGAATTAGGATTAAAAGTCATGTGAGTTTTAATGCTGGCTAGAGAATAACTGTACAAAATTGTATTTATGCACCATAGATTAATTTATAGACTGCAGACAGACAGAGTCTGGGAGAGTTAGGACATTGGATTTGAATTCAGTAGGGTATTTTAGGTGTTGCATAAGTACTGTGAAGTTTGTTAATTGTACTTCCTTCATTTTTGACATGAAGTATTGAAGACATGAACTTGTTTTACAGGTCTATTATTAAGTAGATTTTTGCTACTCAGTGAGTTGTAAGAAGCAAAAATAGTAACTCAGCTTCTCATTTAAATTCTGCAAACTGTTTCTATCTTGTCTTAACCTCTCTGAAAATAACAGAGGAGTCATGTAAATATTGGCAATGTCTAAAAGCAGAACATCTGTGCTTTTTGATGTGGACTGCAGTATTGGTTGTTCTGTGGTCAATCCATTAGATCTCTTGGAGCTTTCTGATACTCTTTCTAGAGCATCACGGCATCGAGACATATGGAAGAGTCCCAGTTCATCAGATTGCACATAGCTGATAGCTGAACTGCCTATAAATTTGCATGCTATTTTGTTAAAATAGAGATGGTTTGGTGAGCCAAAGCAAACCTAGAGAAACAATGGGCCATGACAGAGTCCTTGCATGAGGTAAAATATCAGGTAGAGCGGGAGACCGCTTCTTAGTTGCTCTTATCACAGTCTCTGCCTGCATTCCCTGACACAGACTGACTTTTCTCCTACTTGACAGCTCTACCCTTTTCCCTGAGCATAGTAATCCCCAGCACATCAGCTATTTGGGATCCCTGAGCCAAAGAACTACACTTAGTCACATCCAGCCATGTTCACATCCTATTTCAATATGGACTTTACCTTCAAAATAGTGAACAAGGTGATAAGAAAGCGCTCCTACCTTGCAGAGGGACAAGTGTCTGTGGATTCTTTGTGGACTTTGCTTTACTCTTCCACCTTTTCTTTGTTCTGTGACTCTCCTGTCAAGAGTCAAGCTGCACAGATGGAAACTTGGCATACAAAATTCTGGAAGCTCTGTGAAACAGCCTTTGATTTTTGTATGGGTTTATGAGAGAGAAGCATAATTCTATTTGAACATAGTTAAGATTATATGTGAGCAAATCTAATCACTAAAAGCATTTTCAGGCTCAACCATGATTTCATTGGGCAATTTCTGACAGCTGAACCTATTGATTCCTAGTGTGTTTTGCACAGAAGAGAGGAAGTCCTTTTATAATGGAAGATGTTATTGAAGCTGCATATGAAGGGGTTAATTTATAAAAAGGCACT
Organism: Aythya fuligula; assembly: GCF_009819795.1. NCBI lineage: Eukaryota > Metazoa > Chordata > Aves > Anseriformes > Anatidae > Aythya > Aythya fuligula. The sequence continues at coordinate 92,956,515 of NC_045560.1, forward strand.
GGCTCTTAGTAGTTGCTAGGTAACATTGACCTTTTCCCAAAGGCTGTGTTCAACCAATGAGGGTGTTTCAGCAGAAGTAATGATTCTGGCTGTGATTCACTCAATGAGTTTGTGGTAAACTATCCTGCAGGAAAGTTGGGAGGATATAGCTTTGGAACAAGCTGCCATACTACTCTACCTATACTACTCTTCCATCCACATTTCTCACTCCTTCTTCTTCTTCTTCTTCTTCTTCTTCTTCTTCTTCTTCTTCTTCTTCTTCTTCTTCTTCTTCTTCTTCTTCTTCTTCTTCTTCTTCTTCTTCTTCTTCTTCTTCTTCTTCTTCTTCTTCCTCTTCTTCTTCTTCTTCTTCTTCTTCTTCTTCTTCCTCTTCTCCTTCTTCTTCTTCTTCTTCTTCTTCTTCTTCTTCTTCTTCTTCTTCTTCTTCTTCTTCTTCTTCTTCTTCAAATAGGTGGGTGAGGAGAGAGAAAAAACACAGTTCTCTAATTTGCCCATGAAACCATATCATTATATTTGCAAGTACTACCTGGCCTCCCCTGGAGACTGGGAGCTAAAATTGTGAGCACCCCTTTGTGCTTGTGACTCTAGGAAGTCCCAGATTATAGTCATGGAGTTTTCTCTTCAGAGTGATCAAAAATAAAAGAAGACCATCTTCAAGGTGATTACTGAAACATCTTTTATTTAGAATGAGTTAGAACTTCATAAAGCAGTGAATTTTTAACTGAAGTTTACTTTTGTCTCCAATTACATGTCAGTATTTTATCTTCAGAATTAAAAGCATTGCTTAGAGTTATTTCTTTAATACTACCGTGTTTTATTGTATTTTTAAGAGAAAATGAAAAAAAGTGCTTGAAAATGTGTGATTTTATAGGTACACACCCAAACTGTTTGTAAACTGATAAGGAGACAAACCTAATGACAAGCAGCATATTTAGCTCTGTGACTAAAACTGATTTATTTTATTTTATTTTTAAATAAACATTTTTATACAGAAAAAGGTGCATAGATTTCATCCTTATGGGCCAGGGTAACTTACATGACAACTTGTTAAATCGATTTTATGCTTCTTTTAGATCTGCTATTCAATTTTTTAAAGTGCAGATACCATGGCAACCCCCTCTCTCATATGGAACGTATGCTGCTTTAGAGATAAAGAGCAAGTACATGCAAAGATGGAACATGATGACATGTAAACTTTTTTTTTTTTAATATATATGCATACTTTCTTGGATGAAATAATATGCTACACAAGCATCTTTTCTCTCAGTTGTAATGTATTTTCTTAAACAATCATATTTTGTACAATTCAGTTAATTAATCTCTACCTCGTTTTATAAGTAACTTAGAAAGAAATTTCACCCTCTGCTTTTCTGATGTTTACGTGCATGTAAGTGTATCTACACATACATATAGCCATAGAATTATTCATATATTTACATTTGTTTTAATTTATAATAACTCCTTAAAGACTTATGGTAACATCTGTATCTTTACTTATTTTATTACCATTTCTTAATATAAAACAGTTTTGTTGTTGTTTTGATTTTATGAGATAGGTTCATGGCTATTAGTATTAATTATTTTTAAAAGAAAAGACAAAACACAGATGAAGCATCAGTTCTGAGAAAAAGCAGGAGGACCTATATATACTTAGCTGTCTTGGTGGTTATTTAAATTGTCTGGACCATAATTTTCAAAAGGAGGATTATGTATTAGATTACTCCACTAGATTATTTTTTTTCTAAATAATTCACTTCAGATGAGTCTGCTAGGGCACAACATTTCTGAAAATCTGTTGTCTTATTTGAGTTGCTTTAGAAAGAGTTGGTTTTAGGTTCTGAAGTATTGTTTGTACCCCAAACAAGACAATTGATAAGGGAAATTGCCATTTCTTTTAAACAAAACCCCATTTCTTCCTGCATTGCATACCTTGTTTAGATATAAGATATACTTGAAGTTTAAGCTTTTTTTTTCTTTTTTTTTTAATTGATATATATATATATATATTTAAGCCTGTTGCTGTGATGAAAGAAAGACATGAAATATTAGTAATATGCCAATCAGTTCACTGTGCACTCATTTTGGGTTCCTTGGATAAGTTAGTTCAAGGAATGCGTTAAAGCATTTTCTAGATTTTAAAGCATACCACCTAATCTGGAAACCGTTTTCCTAAACCTCAGTTTTGTCATTCCTACCCATAAAAGTCCAACACAGTAACCTCTTATGCCACCTTCTTGTCAATTATACTTGTCAATTATACAATTATTACTTTCACATGCTTGAAACACTAGAGGAAGGAATGTTATAGAGTCTATTGTGCTTTTTCCAGTTTAAACATCATTATTACTGGCGTTTGAATATTTTGTCTTTACTTAAATCAAGCACACACAGATGCATTCTTTCCTCTCATATTTAAAGACTTTATTTTGCTGCGTTCTTACCACTGTGGTACCATTTGTCTGTTACCCATTTCCATCTGCCTGTTTTCCTGTGATTATTTTCACTTGTTGACATTAAGTTTTGCCAACTGACATTTTTCTTTCTGCAAACTTTGATAGGTTTGAAAGTTTAGTTTGCTTTTGATAAGCTACAAAGTGTCCACGTATAAAAGATATGCTTGTAGCTGCAAATCTCAAAGGAGCATACTCTTGTAAGAGATTGACTAGAAATAACAAATTGAAATACAGGCTTTTCCTTCTTTTTCTTCACACCTTTCTGCTGGCAGTGACTGAACCAACTCCCATTAAAATCAGAAATCCCATTGATGATATTAGGATGTACACCAGACATCTGAATTTTCACAGGAATTCACAGTGGAAATTCCAAAATAATTAAAGTTGCTATGAAAAAGTTAATTCTGTTTCTCTGAATTATATATAAAAAAATCCCTGTTTGTGTTCGAGGGGCTTGGATACTGGAGTTCATGTTCACAATGATTTTTCTTTGTTGAAATCAATTTGCCTGTACCTACCACTTATGCTTTAACAAGAACGTAATGTGATGGTGAGAAAAAGCGTGGCGTATTGGGATGTTCCTCTGAGTGCTATTCCCTGAGGCAGCTGCTGGAGAGTATTGAAGGGTGGCTAAATCAGCATTGCCGACTTTTTTCTTTTTTTTTTTTTTTTTTTTTTTTCTTTCTCAGAGACCAAATGCATAACCTCTGTAATGCAAATTACATTTAAGCAGCTCTGGGGACTGAATATGGATCGGTGCTTTGGCAAGCTTGGCTTTCTTTACATGGCCACAGAACTGTGGCCAACTGTAATACACATGATTGTTTACAGATAAAGCATTGAGTTTGCTTTATAATTCTAAATGACAGATCAGAATTAATTTGTTCTTTACTTCGGTTTAGTTTTTATGAAATGATTACTTTCCAAGAAGGTTGCAGTATCAGTACTGAAAACCAAGATAAAAGTGCATCACTCACCTTATTCTAATAAGTGCATGTTGAAGGGTTAACTTAAATCAAAGTACATTCATTAAAACACATTCTAGACAAACACATTTATAAATATAGTTAGTGTATCTTCTAGCTTTCCACTTCTGAGTACACCACTGACTAGAAATATTAAAAAATATTTTTTACATACCCTTTCAAATAGTGATACCTTCCGGACAATACATGAACCACAAAAATCTGCAGGTGTCAAAGGTATATTTATTAGGTATCAGCAATTATTATGAACTTCGTAATGCAGCTATTAGGAATGATAAATAGACTGTAATTTGTATGGAAAATGTATTTTTAATTCATAAATTTTAGCAAATAATCAGGAAATAACACTAACAATAAAGTTGTGTTATCAGAGATAGTGTTATCTCTGCCATCTGAGATATGATGACACTGAGATAGTGTCATCATATGGAGATGGCAGATATATTTATATTCTACATTAAAAAAACTTTTTGCTGACTTTAATTTTCACTTATGGGAAGTAGTATTATTACAGATATTGCATATATTTTAAATTTTTAGATTAAGTAAAATCCCAAATTAATTTTTTTCATTACTGTATTTAATAACAATTTCCTTGACAATATTTTATTAATTGTAGTTATTTGTAAAATAATTCATTTATTTATGTTCCCAGAATTTACTTATGCATTAAATAAATACTTTCTCAAAGTAGACCTGTACTCCCTTCTCATACAGAAATCCCAAAGAACAAACTAAATTAGCTGCCAGATTCAGATTTGAGACAAACAATTCATAGGTTTCAAGCATAAAGGCATTTCAGAAAATTGTGCTATGGGCTTGACATATTTTCATCTCTTTTCATACTCCTATTAAACATCATACAAATATATTTTACTTTGAGGAAAGACCTGGAAGTTAAACAAACAAACAGAAACCACAAACAAGGAAACAAAAACACCCCTCCAAAATACTGTTGAAGAAGTTTTACACAAGGGTGTGGACATCACAAAATAGTGCAATATTTTTCTTCATTTCATTTTTCAGTAAGGTTTCTGTGTGAGTATGTATAAAAAAATAGCACTTTACATAAAAGACAGAATTTCTTTTAAAATAATTATCAGAGAAAATATTTTTTTTTCAAAATGTGCTAAGTGATAAGCACAAAATGTGCCAAGTGATATTCTTATAATTCTTTTTTTCATCCATCATTATCTGTTTTATAAAATATGATTCTCAGTAATGCCAATATAGATTATCCTTAACACATCTTATCTGAATATTGTTTTAGTCTATTAAATCTAATATGTTTTAAATGAAAATGGAATGCCAATAACAGTAATTTAATTATCCAACTCACTATATTTTTAATAGCAGTAAAAAAGTAGCAAATAGAAATATATCTTCTTCAAAGTTAAGACTTATCTTTAAATAAAAACTTGAATAAATCTCTGATTTAGGAAATGAGCATGAAAAACCTTTCAAAAAATGTACATGTTCCCATTAACTATCATTTAGATGTTGTCAATCAAATCTGTTTGCATCTGGTACTGATGCCATGTGAAATTTATTTATTTAAACTTTCAGTCACACATGGAAAGTTTTGCAGATGGTGTCTCTTCTCATCTATTTTTTCCATTCCCCCCCCCCCCAAACGCCAATTCTTACTCTCTCGACCCCCCAATTTGATTCCTTCTTCTTCTAAAAAAATAGATCTAATCAGTAGCATGTTAAACAAGAGGGGATCTTTTATGCATTCTGTGTTAGGACAAGGAAAGCATCGCTGTAGATCACTAGAATAAACAACTCAGGCTGATTCAATTACAATGCCTGGGCCAGGCTTTTATCTGCTGGTGACATCATTTCAATCAAAATGTAAAATAATACAATCCAATAGATGCAAGAGGGAGAGATAGGACACAGACTGCTGCACTTAGTCATTTAATAAAAAAAAGTGGAAGAAAGCTCTTTCTGACAGGCTGCTAGGACTTCCATTTCCAAAACTCTATTACCTTGTATAATAGTATTCAAAAGAATTGAATGCAGGAAATTGTCTATTACTTTTTATTAGTAGAAGCTGTTATGTAGGATACAGCCTACTGCACTATTTTTTCTTTGTTCCTTTAATTAACAAAAGCATGAAATCCTACTATTGGCAAGTACTCATTCCAAAGCTTCTGTTGCCTTCTGTTTTTACTGAAAAGGTATTTTTTTTTTTTTCCTTTTCATTTCTCTGTCTTTTTTTTTTTTTTTTTTAATACTAAAAAAGTAATTTTTTTTCCAAGTCACTGTAATCTAAAGTCGACCAGTCACCTTAATGGGCTAGGAGAGGGTAGAATGCAGATATATTTCCATAGCAATGGAATCCTTTTTAGAAGAAAGTTTCACATTTGAGTTGAGGGAGAGTCAGATTGTAACCATGTGTAGTTTAGTGCCAGTCTTCTGACTGTTTTATTTACAAGCTGAAATTTGGCCTTACTTAATTTATTATCATAGGAAAAAGATAAATTGATACATGTCAATTTGATAAATGTACAGCACAAACAAACATATTATTTCTTCAAGCTGTATCCTTGATTCTGTGACATTGTCCGTGACAAAATTGGACAGGACTTTGTAAATATCATCAATCTGGTCATCCCACATGATGCTCTTAGATTTTACTGACGTAAAACTAGTACACCTGATTTCAATGAAGTGTAGTTACAGAGACTTCTACATTCATATATATAATATACCAGAAAGCAGATATGAAGAGTAAAGAAATTATATGTCAGTGCTTTTACTGTTTAATTACATATATAAATCAATCTCATGAGGATCTTAGTAACTTTATTAAATTCTAACTTCCATAGCTAAATTTTGATAGTGGCTGGTGAACAGGGTCTTGCAAAGGTCAAACAATGACCACTACAGCAGTGGTCAGCAGTCCAAGTGGCTAATTGCAGATGTTGTCCAAGAAGATGGAATTGTTTAAATGATATTTTTCACCATTTGCTTTACTAATGCATTATTTTTTTAATTATTATTATTCCTTCTGCATTTAGAGGGAGCAAATAGTCCTAAAGAAATATGAGGTCCTTGGCAGTCTTAACAACAGTCTTCAGAGAGACATTGACTTTGTATCTTCTTTTGCCAAGGAAGAGGTTTCTGCTATTCAGGATGACATTATTATTTTGAACATGTGGTAAGCATGTTCTGATATCTGAAAAGGGAAGTGATTTACTGATCATGAAGTAATTTACTGTATTGGAAATGGACTAACAACTTCTATAATCACTAATCACTGAATAATTTTAATTCCCTCTTTCAAAATCATCATATTTTTAATTTAATTTAATTTATTTTTTTTTTTTTTAGGATTTCTGTGACACCAGCATTTGTGTGCTGTTGCAGTAGGCTTAGAACACAGCAGATAGCAATTGTGGTCAGAATCAGATCACCCACCTGATGGTGGGTCAAGACACACAGCACCTAAACAAATACAGACCACTGGCCCAGACAAATGTATTCAAGAACTAGTTATCTAAACTCTCTTGCTCTCTAGCCAGGGAATAGGTTAGAGCTCAAAAGGAGGATGCTTAAAACCACATACTGGGCTACATGGGCCAATGACATATGCAGTATTAATGCCTCTGTAATTTGGGTGCTTAAGATAAAGTTGCATATTAAATTATTCAGTCCATCTTTCCTTTCCAACACTGGTCCCACCTCCTCAGGTAGGATGAAAGATGGACCAGTCTTAGCTTTACCACTGGTCTAGCGGTAAATGCCTTTTTCAGGAAGGTGAGAGCTATGAATTTTAATTATTGCTGGCTGGGGAGCATCTAGCACTCTGGTCCCTAGCTGAGTAAGCCTGTTACTGGAAAAGTAGGGCATTTTACCATTTTTATGATTATTCTTTTGAGCTGAATTCATGATTGAGCTGCTATCATCATTAAGTTGAATTTCTCATTGAGCTGAATTCATCATTCATGAGTTGGGCTGAATTCATCATTGTCCAAGTGCATTAGGAGAGGTCTAAGTGTGTAGGAGAACATGTTACATGGGTAAAAATAATAATAATGGAGGAATAATCTAATAACTGAAATCCGCAACTGAAATTGAGAAAAGTAGGCTTTTGGGACTTTTGTCTTTAATGGTCATAAATATATGTTCATTTTATAATGAAAGATTCTTTTCCTAGAATTTCAAAAAAGATGAAGCAAAACAAAGATATATTAAACACACGAGTTTAAATTTAAAAAAAAAAAAGGACAGAAAAAAGAAGAAGAAGAAATGAGACAGCACTTGGTAGTCCTGCTTCTGAGGTCAGTCTAGTAGAAGCAAGAAATACAGAACTTCCTTCTTTGCGGGATGCTCTTCTGATGGGGCACTGTGCTTTCTTCATTGCATGTCTCTGCACAACTTTAAGAATTTTTGCTCCATTTTCAGTCCCACTTTGTTTCAGTCCCACTTCCTCCCTGGGGCCAGCTCTTGATTTACTGATTTTAGCCTGATATTTTTGTTCTCTAATTTCTTGACTCCCCTTAGCTCCATTCTACTTGAAGTACAGGGATACTCTTTCATGAAATCTGAAGGTTACAGAGTTCTCTCCTAACTGGAGACTGTTTCAAGGTCCATTCAGAAATGACAGAGTTTGTTTTAATATGGATTACTCTTCCATGGCTATTTATCAATAGGCTTTGAAAGTACTTGAAGTAGTTAATATAAATTTAAAAGTCTAAATGTACTGTAAGAAAACTATTTTATTTAAGAAAACTTTATTATTATTATTATTATAGATCTTTTTATGTCTGAAGATTTTTATGGTTCTGATTAACACATCTAATTGAACAAAAATCCCCCCCAGAAATTTTGATATTAATGGTTAGCTTTGTATTATTATTATTTTTTTAATTATTATAATAGAAGAGTATGCTAAAATAGCAAAATTCTGACTATTACTAAAGGGAAACTGAACATCATAGCTACTCACTTGATAGCTAGTTTAGAAGTCTTTATTACATGTATTCTTGTATATTTCAGTGCAGGATGAAATAGTATTTATGAAGTGCATCGGCATTCTCTAAAAATTTTTTTGTCTTGTAAGGTTCATAATGTTTTGTTCTTATGTAAGTAGGGGGCAAGTAAGAGCAGGATGTTTTTTGTTATGCTTTTCACACCATACACTTAAGATGCATATAAATTAGGGTAGATTGCATTATGTGCTTTGGAGATGACATAATCCCAGTTACTGACACTCCATCTCACCATTATCTTAACCTAAGTCATGCTCTGTTGTACATGCATGCTTGGTGAGCAGTCTGTGTGGTCAGAAAGATTTTCCTGAGAAAGTTTACATGGGGATGTACTGCACTTTATGAGTATCTTGTGACTCACTTTTCCTACTATATAAAGTGTTGTCCTAGTTTCAGTTAGCACAGAGTTAATTTTCTTCCTAGTAGCTGGTAGAATGCTATGTTTTGGCTTAGGTTGAGAAGAGTGCTGATAACACCCCAATGTTTTAATTGTTGCAGAGCAGTGCTTACACGAAGTCAAGGATGTCTCAGCTTCTTGCTCTGTCCCTCCAATGGGCAAGCTGGGGGTGCAGCAGGAGCTGGGAGGGGACATACCCAGGACAGCTGACCCAGACTAGCCAAAAGGGTATTCCATACCATCTGACGTCATGCTAAACAATATATAGGGGTGGCTAGCTGGGGGAGGGGGGCCGGACAGCTCAGGGTTAGGCTGGGCATCGGTCAGCAGGTGGTGAGCAATTGCATTTTGCATCACTTGTTTGTACACATTATTAGTAGTAGTACTATTATCATCATTATTGTTATTATTATTTTCCTGTCTTGAGATAAACTGTCTTTATCTCAACTCATGGGCTTCACTTTCCCATTTCTCTCCCCCATTCCAGAAAGGGGGCGGGGTGGGGGGGTGAGCGAACGGCTGTGTGGTGTTTAGCTGCCAGCCGGGTTAAACCCCGACAAGTGTACATATTAGACCTGTACATGACCTGTACAGACCTATTGGTCTGCTCCTTAATGTGGACATTGCAAATGTCAAGGTTTGCATAAAACTTTGTGCTGTCTATGCATGAATAGACTTTGGCATCCATAGAGATCATAAATTCATAAAAATGAATTTAAGCCTGTGGTTCCAAACCTGAGATTATAAACTGTGGCTCACCTGTTGCCTACTCTCTAAGCATGTTACCTCTCAGGCATTGTGTCTTGTTTTGCTCATCCCGGACTGTCACAGTCTTGATCAATCAGAACAGTTAAGACCACCTAGGAAAAGAAAATAAAGAAAGTAGATGCTCCATTAAATCTAGATCCTTAACAAATATTAATCCAGGAAACATTTGGAGACCGTACTGGATAATGACTGCTAAGACTGGGCTCCTCTGAAAACATAGGGCTGCTACTAACTTCTTTGGCAATTTAGCTGGAGAAGTACATAGCTAGCAAAGCAGTTTCTGAATGTGCCCAAGTGTTCAGGTCAGACTGAAATGCCTTCATTGCAGATGGTGGCATGGTTTTCTATATTAGAGAGTATTTCCATTTTGTTGAGCTCAGGGTTGGGAATGTTAAGGTAGAGTCCCTGTGGATAAGGATCAGGACGTTGGCCAACAAGGCTGATGTCCTGGTGGGGGTCTGTTACTGACCGCCAAACCAGGGTGGAGAGACAGATGAGCCATTCTATAAGCAGCTGGTGGAAGCCACTCAGTTGCCAGCGCTTGTTATCACGGATGACTTTAGTTTCCCAGACACAGGCTGGAAATACAGCCCTGAGGAAACAGTCTAGAAGGTTCCTGGAGTGTGTGGAAGACAGCCTCCTGACTCAGCTGGTTAGTGAGGCAGTGTCCCGCTAGACCTGCTGTTCATTAACACAGTAGGACTGGTGGGAGACATGGCGGCTGGGAGTTGTCTTGGGCAGAGTGACTGTAATTCTTCTCTATTCTTGGTGAAGTTTGGGGGGGGGGGGGGGGGGAAGAGGGGAGGGAAGGGGATAGAGGAGAGAGAAGAGAGGGTTGTCAGTAAAACTGCTACCTTAGACTTCCAGAGGGCAGAGTTTGAATTGTTTAAGACACTGGTAGGAGGGCCCCATGGGCATTGGTCCTGAAGGGCAGAGGATCCAGGAAGGCTGGACACTCCTCAAGAAGGAAGTCTTAAAGGCGCAGGAGCAGGCTGTCCCTGTGTGCTGTAAGATGAGCCGCTGGGGAAGAAGACCGGCGTGGCTGAACAGGGCAATTTTGCTGAGTATCTGAGAGAAAAAGAGAGTTTATGTCTGGTGGGAGAAGGGGCAGCCAATTTGGGGAGAGCACAAGGAAGTTGCTGGCATATACAGGGAAAAGATGAGGAAGGCCAAAGCCCAGCAGAAGCTCAACTTGGCCACTGTGGTTAAGGATAACAAAAAAATGTTTCTATAAATATATTAATGACAGGAGGAGGGCCAAGAAGAATCTCCATTCTCTACAGGATGCAGAGGGAAACATGACTACGGAAGGTAAGGAAAAGGCTGAGGTTCTTAATGCCTTCTTTACATCTGTTTTAACCAGCCAGACCACTTATCCTTGGGGTACTCAAGATTTCTGACCTGCAAGTCTGGGATGGGGAGCAGAAGAAACCCCCCACAGTTCAGGTGGAAACAGAGACCTGCTGTTCCACCTGGGCTGTAACAAGTCCATGGGGCCTGATGGGATTCAGCCAAGGGTACTGAAGGAGTTGGTGGATGTGATTGCTGGGCTGCTTTCCATCATCTGTCACTGGTCGCCGTCATCCCGAGACGATCTGAATGACTGGAGACTAGTAAATGTGATGCCCATGTATAAGAAGGGTCATAAAGAGGACACGGGGAACTACAGGCCTATCAGCCTCACCTTGGTGCCAGGAAAGGTGGTGGAACAGGTCATCTTGAATGCAATCAAGCAGCATATGCAGGACAGCTGGGGGGTCAGGCCCAGTCAGCACAGTTTCATGAAAGGCAAGTCCTGCCTGACCATCCTCATCTCCTTCTATGACTGGGTGACTGCCTGGTGGATGAGGGAAATGCTGTTGATGTAGTCTACTACTGATAGTCTATTAGTCTTCAGCAAGGCCTTTGACATGGTTTCCCATAGTATACTCCTGGAGAAACTGGCAGCCCATGGCTTGGATAGGTGCACTCCTTACTGGGTTAAAAACTGGCTGGACAGCCTGGCCCAGAGAGTAGAGGAGAATGGAGTGAAATCCAGAGGGTGACCAGTCACCAGTAGTGCTCCCCAGGGGTTGGTGTTGGGGCTCATCCTCTTCAATATCTTTATTGATGATTTGAATGGGGGAATTGAGTGTACTCTCAGTAAGTTTGAGGATGACACCAAGTTGGGGGGAAATGCTGATCTACCAGAGGGTAAGAAGTCTCTGAAGAGGGACCTGGACAGGATGGGTCAATGCACAGAGGCCAATGGAATGAGGTTCAACATGGCTAAGTGCTGGGTCCTGCACTTGTTACAGAATTGTGGTAGAGTGCCTGGAAAGCTGTGTAGAGGAGAAGGATTTGGGGGTGCTGGTTGATGCTTGCCTGAACATGAGCTGGCAGTGTGCCCAGGTGGTCAAGGCCAATGGCATCCTGGCTTGTATCAGGAATAGCGTACCCAGCAGGACTAGGGAGGTGTTTGTCCCCTTGTACACTGCTCTTGTGCAGCTGCACCTCGAGTACTGTGTTCAGTTTTGGGCCCCTCACTACAGGAAGGACATTGAGGTGCTGGAGCATGTCCAGAGAAAAGCTACGAAGCTGATGAAGGGCCTGGAACACCAGTCCTATGAGGAGCGGCTGAGGGAACTGGGGTTGTTCAGCCTGGAGAAGAGGAGGCTCAGAGGCAACCTTACTGGTCTCTACAACTACCTGAAAGGGAGGTGTGGGGAGCTCGGCATTGGCCTCTACTTACAGATAACTAGTGATAGGACTAGAGGGAATGGCCTCAAGCTACACCAGGGGAGGTTTAGGTTAGAAATTAGGAGACATTTCTTCTCAGAAGGAGCAGTCATGTATTGGAACAGGTTGCCCGGGGAGGTGGTGGAATCACTGTCCCAGGGGGTGTTTAAGGAAAGGTTGGACCTGGTGCTCAGGGGTATGGTTTCGTGGGTCACATTGGTAGTAGGATGATGGTTGGACCAGATGATCTTGAAGGTCTCTTCCAACCTTAATGATTCTATGATTTTATGATTCTATATCTAGGTGAAGTAGTCCATTGTCTAGAGTAGCAACATGGCTATAGCTCTGTTGGCTGCAGTTGTTGCTTCTACAGAAAGAGTAAGCTCTCTCCAAGTAGGAGAGGCACTGCTTCTGGAGGGGATCCATACCCAGGCACTGCTTCTATGTCTCTCATAAGTGCAGATGAGAGAGGAGCTGTGAACTCCGCACTTTCTCAGTCCTAGATCCACTCCTCCTCATTCCACTTCCCTTACCCATGGCAGGTGTGTTCTGCTCCTGTGGCAGGCAAAATTTATTTTTTTTTCTGGCACTACTGAGAAACCTGAGCCAACTCTGACTGCCTGAAAGACTGCAAAACAGCATCTCCCACAGCTGCCTGATGTGTGGCTGATCTGGAATCCCTTTTCTCCCTTCATATTAAAACTTCTCTGTGCATAAAGTAGTTTGAGAGAAAGACATTTTACAGCCTAGTGGTTATTCAGTTTGGAGGGGAAGTGGTGAGATCCATTTGTTTTGTAAAGGACTGTTTATTAAGTGGCCAAAAGAAACAAAAAAACAGAGAAGGAAAGAGGATATAAAATGAGAGGTGATAACAAATAGCAAATATATATATATATATTTTTTAACAAAAAACTCATAGTGGAAAGAGTATTTGATTCAGTAAATTCTGTTGAATTGTTTATCTTTTGATAATTTACTAAGAAGAGACAATTTTAAAATGATTTTGATTGTGAATGCAGCCTTCTACTGTTTTACTAAAATATCACCAATTTCTTCGAAAGACAACTGCTCTTAAATACGCATTCTTCCTTCTCTAACCTGTTTCAGATGGAAAATAGCATTGTTTAGAAAGGAGCTGGATCAATAATCTTCTTAAATAGAAAAAAAATATTTACAGAACCACTCAGAAGCCAAACTATTTGTAAGATTTCCTCCAAGTCCTTGAGGCCGACCAGTTTTAAGTCATCCTGGGTTCAGGGCTTTAGTGGGTTGCTCAGATAAAATATCACCCTGTTTATGAGTTCATAGGATTTTGGTTGCAATGGAAGTGTGTGGTATTGCTGTCTTTGCATTGCTATAAGCAGATTTGAAATGTAAATATTCATATTTAACAAATATCTCGATTATGACATTAATCTCCAATATGGAGATTATTTAAGTTACTTTAAACAGCATTCAGGTAAATACATGAAATTTTAAACCCATTTACTGCTTGTATAAAACCTATAATAAGATGAATTCGACTTGGTAAGACTAATGCCAGAATGATCAATAATGGCATGACATTTATCCTATCAGTTCACATACGGCGAAATCTTCAAGCAGTACAAAATAAACTGTTTGCCACTTTATCTACTGGTGCTGTTAAGGGGAACTGAAACCCTGCATGAAACTGGATCTGTGCCTTGGCAGTTATCCCAGTTAAGAAAGCATGTCATTTGTCAGCGTGCCAATAAAATTGATTCTATGATATTTTTCCTCCCAGAATTTTGCATTGATAAAATACTTCTTCATCTGATAATCATGCTTGGTATTATATCATAGAATAAAACTCTCCTTCATGTTGAGCTTCTTGCTTTGTACATCTGGGAATACTAGGAGACATCATTGAAACATTAACCATTTTCTTGACTGAGTTAAACTTGATTGTTAAAGGATAAACTACTAAGAAACTACTAAACTGCATTTGAAACAAAATGCAGTTTCCATTTTGTATTGACTCTTGTGTGATGTCTTAATACAAGAAAGTCCTCAGCTGTAACTTCTGATTCACAGCTGGTCTCAGACTTCCTTGAAAATAAATTTAAAATCTTTATTTCAGCTTTGACCAGCAGATGGTCCTCAGTTTAAAAAGTTAGTTTAAGCCAATTTAGATCTCATTTTCTAGTTTGGTTTCACCACAGTCAATATTATATTTCAAACTATAATATTGTAAAGGGAAAAAAAAAAAAAAAAAAAAAAAAAAAAAAAAAAAAAAGAGGACTTGGTTTAGACATTTTTTTCCACATCTTTTTCTTAGAGAAGACAGTAAAAACATATTGTCCCCTCCCTTCTCCTCCTCTCCCCTCCCCTCTACTCTCCCTTTCTTCTCCCCCACTTCTTTACTGAATCTGCTTAGGAAAATGAGACACAACAAATCCATTTAGGATTATGTTGAAAAAGCATCTCTGCTTTTAATATTACCCATATTTTTCTGCTAAGTTTTGCTGGAAAATCTCTGAAAGCTTCAGCTTGTGTCTTATCCAGATCACTTAAATCTGCAACACTAGCTTTGCAGTCTTGCAAGAACATCTGTTTTTATTTTTAATGCTATCTCTTTTGGTCCTAGAACCTGTTCTTTAGTGTTTTAAGAGATTTTGCAGAATCTTAAAGGGTCTTAGTTTTAACTCCAAAACTAAATGAAAATCAGGACCATGTATCTCATGTGCTAGTATTTTTACTGAGTGTATTCATTGTAAATTGACAGACAATATTTGGAAGCCCATGTCACAGTTACTTTTCTATTACCTCAATGAAATGTGGCAACACAGTACACTTGTGCATTACACGTCTCATTATGCTGTTATTTTGGCATAGTTTGTATATGTACTTGTATGTTGTGAAATGCTGAACACTATTAATGTGTCTGGTATCGCACTGTTGCTTTCCTTTAATGGTAAACTGAAGAGTTTATTATTTATTTGTTTATTTATTGTATTTATTTTATTTTTTTGGGTGGGGTGGGAGATTTAGTGGGATGAATACATGTACATGTATCTATACATACACATGTACATATACATAAATATGCATAATATATATATATTATCGATTTAAAAATAAAGTATCTGGAAAAACATGATGTATTTCAACTGGATGGTGACAACTGGGTAAAGAAAGGACTAGTTAGACATCTGTTCCTTAAATTGGTTCATCTTCCTAAACTCAAGTGGTAATAATGGCATTGTGCACAATGGAAACCAAAACTGATATGAATTATCTCTGGTTGTCACCAAAAAGGGAAGCAAGTGCTTCAATGGGAAAACTAGCTGCCATCTTGTGTTCTCACATCCTCCTAGCTTAGCAGAAAAAGATGATTAACTGGTAGTCAATATCAGTTTAAAAAACCAACCAACCAACAAAACAAACAAACAATCAAAATGCATTTCTCTTATTTGCACTGTTAGATATGCTGATCTGATATGATTTTTTTATTTTTATTTTTTTTAGTACAACTCAAACCAAAAATAAGTATCTCATTTTCAAAAGTGTCAGTTTCTTTTAAATATGTATGTGTATTTTTCCTCTCCTTTTCTTTTTTCCTCTGGGATAATTTAAACAAAAATGTCCATTTGAGATCAAAAGTTGAATTTGATATTCTTTCCCAAAACTATAGAAACAAATATTTTTGTAATAGTCAGAAACTATATTTTTTTTTAAATATTGGTGTGATTTTTTTTGTTTTGTTTTATAATTCCTTTGTCCCCTTTTAATCTGTAACTATTTGCCAAATTTTCCTAGTGTTTATCAATAACGCTGTTTCTTGAGAATCCTTTTCTATGGAAAACATATACATTTTTAAATATTTTCCTATCTCTAATTTCAAGAGTCCGTGGGCAATATAAATATTTAGTTAATATCAAATGATCCAAAAGTTATTTAGAGTAGATGATACTCTAAATTATTATAAAAAAATATTAACCTAATCTAAAGCATCCATGAAGCAATCTGATAATTTTCAAATATACATGTAATCTATTTTTACACACTGACATATTTGAAAGGATAATTACTAGTGACATCATGTGTTTGCTATTTCCTATTCATAATGCACATATTTTTGTTTTCTGAAGTCAAAAGACATAATTGTTCACTTTCCAACTTTTAGTCAGAGAAAAATATCACAGGTTAAATAAATGCAAGTAAAAGATAAATATTTTTTCTTAATGATAATTTGTCTTAAACTGTAATTTTCAGAATATGCATGAAAACTTGTTGAACTTGTCAATGATTACCAAAAAAAAAAACCACCAACAAACACACAAAAACAAACAGTGAAAACACCTTTATGAATCTCACAAACTAGGTGTTTTTACTATTCCAGTGTTTTCTAAATGTTTTTTGTGCTAGTTTAGCATTTCATGGTAATTACGAGGTTGTCATAATGCACTTTATGAATTTGTGTTAATATCATGAGACCAAAAAATGTATTTAAAAACTATTTATGTAAATCAGTGACCACTCCATAATGCGGACATAATTATGGACACTTATATTAGCTTTTAATTGTGTCTTGATGCTTGTGTATTCAAGTCTTTCACATTATCTATTTTTTTGAAGCTAGTGTTTATATGACTAACTGCAAGGGTGGATGGATAAAATGAAAAAGAAAGGTGGGATTGTGTTTTCCTCTTCTCTTTCTCTCTCTCTTACTCTCCCCCTCTTTTCTAAACAAGCTAAGAGTTTTTATAATTCATCACCTGGCTGACAGATGAGTTCTGCTGGAGAATATTAGAAAATGTCTCAAATCTCATATATATGCTAATGGTATGCTGAGACTGGTTGGTGGTATGCCGGAGTTTTTAATCTGTCTCGACCAGTGTGGAAAGTGGAGGAGACAAGTCATTGCACTCGACAATTTATGATCAAACAACTGAATTGTAAAGGAAGAAGGACATGCAGAAAAGGAGAGTAATTTTCTGATTTAACAGCGTTGTTACTACAAATAAAGAAATCTTGATTTTGACTGCACTCGACATTAAATGAGTTTCCTGTGCCCTGCTCTGAATTTTTCATTTCCAGATTTGTATAAAGCACCCTGCTTAGATACAAGTGACAGATAAGGAGACGATTGCATATGGAAATCAAATGTGTATAATAAAGCCATCTTCTGTTTATTAAATAAACACATGTAGATGACTTCTGTGGAGAATGCACTGATAATTCTTCATTGTGTTCTAGTTTTTTTGCAAGTCACAAAGAATCTTATTTAACAACCACGAATGACTAGATGCATGCTTTTCTGTTTATTACCTTATAACAAACCAGGCAGTCTAATATATGGCATTTATAAACATTTTATTCTGATTCTTTAGTGCAAGCTTTAGCTGTAACAGTACAATATATTAGTGTTCATGCTATTAGAGTTCTAGAAGCTGCATCAGTGCATTAGTATTTTCTGAATATTATGTTTTCATGATAGAAATGTTAAAGATTAGGTAGATAATACATACATTATTGTAAAATGGAACTCTAGGAGAAGCGAAGTATAGCATGAACGATTTGGTCTTCATAAAAATAATTATAATATTGTATAACCAAAACTAAGAAAAGACCATAGGTTCTGCAGACAGCTGAGCAATTATTTCTGATTCAGTGATTCAAGAGTCTTCATTTCATATGTAAGAAACACTTAGTTCACCAAGAGATGTAATTCCAGTTCTATTTCTCACTTTTTTTTTTCCAGACATGGCCTTCCTATAAATTGTTATAATATACTGCAGTTTTGTGTAGTGTCATGAATGCAGGTTGCATTTCCTGAAAGGGGTTTTATATTGCAATTGAGGTCCTTATAGATATTTTAAAGTAAAAGAAAATACACCTTTTGGTTCACATTTTAATTTTGATAATAAAAAGAGTAGGGAATCAATAATGTCCAGGCAATAGTGAACCGTATTTAGTGACAATTATTTGTCATGTCAGGGGAAGTCTGCAATCAGTAGCTCATTTGGACTTGGCTGAGAGGGCCATGATATTGCTTTAAGTCCTTTCCTGTATTTATCAATATCAGCTGTGTTAGGTAAGTTTTAGACCGTCAGCATTTATTTCTCAAATTATCATCAACATCGCTCTTTTCTTTTGCTTTTGCTTGAACTTTGCTTTGATGTTTTACTTTAAAAAAAAGAAAATAACAAACCAACAGTCCAAAAGCAAAGTATGCCCATCTCCTGTCATACATATACGTTAAATGAGAGCAGAGTTCTGAAATAGTGGTTCAGACTTCCAAAACACCAGGAGGCTTCTCAGCCTGGGGTAAATGTAATGTGAGCTTTGGCATAAGAGCATTCAGAAAATCCACATGGATTTCTTACTATGATTGGAAGTGATTGCTGTGCATGGAAGTACACAACTGGTTCAAACAAGACTAGATAAGCTGTGTTGCAAAGCCATATGGCTTAGTTTAAACAGCACAAAGAGGAAGCCTTTGATCATGGCCTTTGATCATAGTTAACCCTAAATGAAGTGGTGGGCTAATGTAGGTAAAAAGGTGTCAGAATCAAAGCAACTAGAGGCTGATAGGAGTCTAGGCAAAGAAGGATTTTGGAGAGGATCCTGGTATGCAGATGGTTTGCTTGGTTTTAAACCAAGGATAAGGATAAAAAGACCAAAGCAACTTGGGCACCAGTGGAGAAGACCAAATTATGGCAGAAAAAATGAAGATGACTGGAAGCAGAAGCTGTAAGGTGTATGTTATCCTTCAGTGAGTTTCTGACAGCATTTACATATGCATGAAGGGTCATCTCATAATGTTCATAAAAAAAAAAAAAGGTGTGAGAGTTTGAAATACAACTAGAAATGTGGGTAGAATACAGAAGAGATTTAAGGATGACAGATGAGATGAAAGGAAAGAGCAGGCATATACCTGAAGTTGCAGGTGGGTTGATTGGCAGATGCTCAGATGAAAAGAACACCTCCAGAAATATATGAAAATGAGAACAAGGCAGAGGAAGACACCAGTATGTGAAGGAAGATTCATCTATGGATAGAGTTTGATCCATGGAAGGAGTGAGGAGATGGAATAGCTAGAGACAGAAAACTGAGCATCAAGAAAGAAGAGATGAAGTAAATGGTAACAGCAGGGGCTAGACACTGGAGCAATTAGAATTGATAGATGGAAAGCGGAAAGGAAGCAAGAAGACCAGAGTTTTACAGGAATCTCAGATTACTCTGAAAGGAAACATTTTCATAAGAAATATTAAGAGACTAGTCATCAGAGTGGACTAGAAAACATCCTGGTGCAAGCACAATGATGTGAAGGGCTACAAAGATGGTGACTAGCCTAGAGGGGAAGATGTACAAGAAGTGGCTGAGGTCACTTTGTCTGTTCAGCCTGGAAAAGAGGAGGCTGAGGGGAGACCCCATTGCGGTCTACAGCTTCCTCATGAAGGGGAGTGGAGGGGCAGGTGCTGATCTATTCTCTTGGTAGGATCTGAGGGAATGGAGTCAAGCTGCAACTTGGGAGGTTCAGGCTGGTTATCAGGAAAAAGTTCTTTGCCGAGAGGATTGTTGCTCACTGGAACAGGCTTTCCAGGGACGTAGTCACTGCACCAAGCCTGTTGGAGTTTTAGAAGTGTTTGGACTGTGCTCTTAGTCATATGGTCTGAATTGTTGGTAGACCTGTGTGAAGCCATGAGTTGGTCTTGATGATCCTTGTGGGTCCCTTCCAATTCGGGATATTCTACGATTCTGTGATTCTATAAGGTTAGGCATGAGGGTGAAAGTCATTCTGAAGAGGCTGAGGAAGAATCCTTTGAATGTCTTTATTACAGTTGAGAGCAAGAGCAAGTGTCCTAATAAGAATCCTGCTTGAACAGATAAAAGATGATTGCGGCAGATGGGTGAAGATATTCAGAGATCTTTGTTGGAATTATTTTATTTCTTAAATCTAGAAGGCAAATGTTTAGGATACTAAGTACCATCAGGATTGGTGAAAGCACCCATGCAAAGTTTGGGATGTTTACCTACTTGAGTATCTGGCAAAGCAGCCTTCCTGTGTCATGTCTAACCTGATTGATAAAAGAAAGGACACTAAAGAAGAAGTAAATACTATGAGAATAATAGTGAAGTAATTAGTTAAAAATAAGAGTGTTTAATTTGGGTAGCAAGATGCCACTGAAAACTGACTCAGTAATTCATTGAAACTGTACAACAAATTAGAAGAAATCAAACGAAGAGTCAGATGTGAAACAACATTATAAGAAAACCAAAATGGAATAGCTGTTATTCCTGAAAAAAAAAAGATATGGAAGGAGCATAACTATTCAGGAACTGACGTGGTACATTTTGTTGTGTAATGGACTCTAAAGAAGTGAGAGGACAGATTGTGAGTGAGCTGCAATCTAAATCAAATTTTCTTTGGGGAAGGCAGTTGAGTACCTCATGTTGTGAATATGCTGGAAATCAGACATTGAAAACCAGTGTCTTAGAGTAATAAATATTTATATTGTCATGGTAGTGAACAATGTAATTCTAAGACTTTTCTATTTCTCTAATATAGCTTAAAGTACAAGTGTTGCTAATAATGATAACACCCAAATTATCAGTAGATTTTTTCAGTAAGTAGTCATTCAACTATCAAGGGACAACATTACTTTAATATTATTTTTGGACACAACAGTGCTGAGCAAGGTAACACACACTTTCCTGCTTTCTTCTATCCCTATCCCTTCTTGTTCTTGCTGTTCACTTCTTTGTTGGCATAGTCCACTGGCAATACCTCACTAACAACTGCAGTCAACTGCTGCTTCCAAGATCAGTTGCTGACCCATTCTTTTTATCTTGGTTGTGGAAGAGGTGGTATTTAGAAAGGTATTTAAGTAGCAGTTTAGGAGCCAGGAAGGCTTGGTCCACATGTTTCTGTGAAAATTTATAGGACCAAACAGGTACACAACAGTGCTTTATCAGTAATATGCTTCTAAACCAGAGACCCGTAAGCTGGATTTTTGAAACTGCTTGACAATTTTGCAAATATATTGAGTACAAGGTAGAGAGTAAGTACTATTAAAGGTCTCACCCACAATATTTTAGAAAATACTTAGTTGTGTTTTTCACTTCTAATTTAGAGGCTCTCCAAAGTATTTATTTAAGAATGTATAAATGTCACAAAAACAAAATAGATGCACAAGTCCCAAAACAACAACAACAACAACAACAAAAAAAAACCCACAACACTTTGAATAAAAACAAAGTGAGTTAATAGATGCTGCTTTTTTCCCCCATGTTCACACAAGAGCTGTGTACACCTCTGTGCTTGACTGCCCTGTTATTCTGTAAAAGCAACACCATTAATAAATAAAACTGAAAGTGTGAAACAGCTTAAAGTTGAATGTGCTCTTAACAGGACATAACAAAACTTTATTGAACCTCTATGCCTATGAACAATGCCTCATTTCAATCATGCCAGCAGATGGCACTGTTTATATTAAGTAGCTTTCATGGGGAAATTTAATTTGTTTCTTTTTTTCTTTATTTGTTTACTAAATATTGTGAGATGTTGTCCTGTGCTTGTAATACTTCTTCCTGAAATGAAAAATTGATCTACACAAAACTTCAAGTGACTGTATTTATGATAACGTGTGTAAACTAATATTTCTAATCTACCTTTTTCTCAATGCATAAGGAAAATTAAGAAAAGAAATTCAACATGACTGGAGCATTAGCACTTCTGAGCTTTTGAAAATGAAGATAAAGGAGCAGGTTTCTAGGATGTTTTGCAGCTACTCCATGTTAGGCATGTTAGTTAGGCATTTTCAGGCTGAATGTTGTACTCTTAAAGACTTTCAGCCAGTTAATTCTCCTGGATGTTTGCAGTCTACTGTAGATACGCTTTCCAGTTCCAGCAGGGACTGATATAAGAAACTGTACCACAAGAGTGGTACCACCTGGGTGTAATGGAACAAGGAAGACTGGAGAGAAATGAGAAGCACTTCAAATTACATTGGTCAGGCCATGCAGGAAAAGTTTAAGGGTAAAAGCTGCCTGTGATCATTTATTGTGTTTCTAGTCGTGGGGCTGGGAAGCCCCTTTGCACAGCTGATGTATAGCAGTGGCAAAGAGATACCTCACCCTCTCTGATGTGGGGAATTACTGTCTGGGTAGGGAAAGCACCAGAAGTATGGCACCACTCCATCAGCAAAGAGCTCCTTTCCCTCAGATGCCTTCCAGCTTCCTGCAGAGCTGCTAAATCTAGAACTGAAAGCTGCATCCATGGCCAGTTGACTGTAGCATTCTGCTACAAGGAGATATTACCAGTGGAAAGTAATGTATATTCAGTCTGTGAGCAATAACATAAAATTTGGTGTTTTGCAAGGGAAGGGGAAGGAAAAAGACAGGTTTCCATAAGCAGTAAAAACTTCTGTAGCTAATAATGTGCTAGGTTACTGATAGACATGGGACACACAGCCCCTGGGGGAAAATAGAAAGCCTTCAATTTCTCCAGCTACAGCAGAGACCTCAGCTAAAGTGGAGCTTCTTTTTCTGAGAGAGTAAGTGGAAATAGCTTCTGCTGAGCTGGAAAGATACTCTTGATTACTTGCTGTGCTCTTAGATAATCAAGGACACAGTGGAAATACCACATAGCATGTGACCAGCTTTGATTTATCCCAGGAAACCTCTCAGCCTCAGAATGTGCTGTAAACAGCTGGTTCACAAACTTCAGACAGAGAAAAAAAAAATCTCTTCATTTTTTATCTCTTGGTTAAAAAAAAAAAAAAAAAAAAGTTTATTGGATGTTGCACAACTGCATCATTTCCGGTCATTGGATGAAATTAGAAGATGAAACAAGGATGACTTCAAATAACATTGCTTCTTGGATGCAGTCTTTTGCAAGGTTTCAATTACTAACTCAAATCTGTTAAAAATATTTGCCCCATTAATCACATTGTGTGCTGCTTGATTTAGATTTCTGCCCATTTTTCTACTGTAATATGGAATGCTCTCTATTTTCTACAGATTCCTGGTAGAGTTTGTGGTTGTTGTTATTGTTGTTATTGTTATAATGGCATTATAATGCCTTTTTCCTTCACCATATAAATATTTACTGCTCCAAATTTCATACACTCCATTTTCCCCAGCTTCCTAGTTTTGACAACTTTCAGTAAAAACATCAAGCTTTGGTAGAGCTAATTTCTGGCTAAATCTGTAACACATATTAATATTAATATTAATAATAATAATAAAGATTTCAAAATAAAAATAAAAATTACTATAGGTAACACCTCTTTTATTCTAACTATACTCATCCGTTTTTCTTAAATTTCTCTTGGTCAATGGCATTATTCTACTCAATTTTGCTGTTGTCTGTGTTCACTGCTATGACTAGCAAACTGTGCATCCTGGGAAGCTAAAACCTGCTGTGTTCAAATACTCCTTCTACTTTTCCCTTCACATGACTTCTTCCTTTATAGAAAGCTACTTGTTTTTTCTTCATGGTTAACATCTTTGAATCCCCTTGATGCCCGTCATTACACAGCTCTTGTTCAGGCACTTGGGATTTCTTAAATTGCTTATTAGAAAGCTTCTATCAACACTTGCCTTATTGCCTTAAATCTAGCAAAAAATGCTGTCACATCAAAATAAGCTATTTCAGTTACACTTGTGCTTCTGCACAGTCACCTCCAAACCCTTGTATTGACACATTTCCTCCTTACCAAATAGAAACCTTCTCCAGCCTGCTGCTTGTTTCTTTCCCTTCATTTCATTTTGGCTGACCTTCTGGCCACTTTGTCAAAAATGAAGTCTTGCAACTAAGCATTCAGTGTCTGTTTTTCATCTGTTGCTCATTCCAGGGCTCCTTCCTGCACCTCCATCCTCCATAGGATCACATCCCTGCAGCCTACAGGTGAGGATACTGCAAAGCTGTGCATTTGAACAGTGCTAATGGCCTGTTCACTCACGGCAAACTTTCATTGATTTGCTTGCTCACTGTTGTATTAATGTATTTAAAACATTTTTTTTTTCCTGAATATTTCCAAATGGATGTTAGTATTCAGATGATTCAGATTCGTTATTTTGGTAGTACATAGCAATGTGTACAAAAGTATTCAAAGAAAGATAAACGTATAATGAGAATTTCTGTGAGTTGCTATCTTCTATAAATAGGTAAATGTATAAATTTTCAACATTGAAGCATTTTTTTTTTTTCTGTTGTCTTGGAAGTTCTGTGGGTATCACACAGATACACAGCAAAAAAAGGATCCAAAAAACACCATGTAAATTTCTGTGAAAACTTTAGCAATTATCCATACTTCTGAAGAAAACTGACAGTAATTAAACAACTGAAGTAATAATTACCTTATTTGCATCCTTCTTCAGTTGCTTCTTTTGCAAGTCAAAAATCTTGGTCTAGTTTTTCTTTCCTTGTGCTGTTACATAGGTTTAAATATTTCTCTCTCTGCATTTTTTTCCTTTTAACTTTTTGGGATATGTGGTGGTAAGGTGGGTTTCCTGAATATGATAGCTAGACCCATGTAAGTATTTAGGGTATGAACTCACAAAAAATAGTAATAGTATAATTATATTACTTTGTTTTACCTTAAAGCATCTTAATAGTGTTTTTGCCTTTTTGACTGTTGCAGAACTGTCAAAAGTTCTCTGGAACTGATGTTTCCAGAGATTGCAAGCTTTCTTTGCAAGTAGCAATAGATAATGAGGACTCCAAAACTCTGAAGGCAAGAATTTTTTTATGTATGCATTCCTTTTCTTTGCTGGCATTACATTTCTACCTACATTTTATTATATAATCAGTCTTTAGCATGCAGGTTTCTCTGTAATGTTTTTTAGATAGTGACAGTTTTGACTATCTTAAATAACTTTATATCTTAACAAACTGTTGCCTCAGTATTTTCCTTCTTTTCCGTTGTGTTTCTGAGTACACTGATGGACATAAATGCCAGCATGAATTCTCATGGCACACCTCTGGTAGCCTTCCTTTCACAATCTTTATTTTCTACCTCTGTATATCCATTTAAGTATCTTCCTTTTTATTTCTTAACAATCTACTTTCTTTAGTAGCCATTGGTAAGGGACCCTGGATGAGACCTCTAGAAATTCAAGTACATTGTGTCATTTGGTTTAAGCCTAATGTGCACTTGGTTATACCTTCAGATCTTCAAGCAGATCTTTAAAGCATAGGTTTCTTACAAAAGCTGCACCAATTCCTTTGTAGTTCATAATTTACCCATGCATTCCATTAAGCTTCACTACAGCTAGTGTTTCCTGGTTGAAGATCTCTACAACATCCTTAAAAACAAAGATATTTTGTACCTTTATTCCTCCAGTACCAGATTCAAGTTTTACTCTACCTATCACCAGTAATAATTCACATACTTAGTATCTGAGTTCCTTTAAGTTTCTTGATGCCACGTGGTTCTGATGACATTTACTGTTTTTACCATCTGTAAGGGTCTTTGTTATCATATTTCACACACACACACACACACACACGCACAAATAAATTTAGTTATCTTCTTCAAGGAAGTTGCTCTTCTTCAGTGGACACCTTACTATCTAGCTAACAAAAGTAGTTCTGTATTCCCCAAACTCATAACCAAAGTCTTAAACACACTCTGTTTCTTCATTCTGTTCTGAAAAGTACGTATATCATTAGCATAATTTTGAAATATTTAAATAATGTCCCAATTCACTTTGAATTATTATACTTTTCAATATTTTTCATTCCTACACTTATTTTAGAAAAAAAAAAAAAAAAAAAAAAAGTTGGGGGTAGATTTTTCACATATGCTTCAACTTTATTATGCACAAAACAGATCCCACCTCTTCCAGGACTAGGAATGAGTTGTGGAGGGGGGTCAGAAACAGTGTGACCAGCAGGGCTAGGGAGGTGATCGTCCCCCTGTACTCGGCTCTGGTGAGGCCGCACCTCAAGTACTGTGTTCAGTTTTGGGCCCCTCGCTACAAGAAGGACATCGAGGTGCTTGAGCGGGTGCAGAGAAGGGCGACGAAGCTGGTGAGGGGCCTGGAGAACAAGTCCTTCGAGGAGCGGCTGAGGGAGCTGGGCTTGTTCAGCCTGGAGAAGAGGAGGCTCAGGGGCAACCTTATCGCTCTCTATAGGTACCTCAAGGGAGGCTGTAGCGAGGTTGGGGTTGTTCTGTTCTCCCACGTGCCTGGTGACAGGACGAGGGGGAATGGGCTTAAGTTGTGCCAGGGGAGTTTTAGGTTAGATGTTAGGAAGAACTTCTTTACCGAAAGGGTTGTTAGGCATTGGAACAGGCTGCCCAGGGAAGTGGTGGAGTCACCATCCCTGGAAGTCTTCAAAAGATGTTTAGATGTAGAGCTTAGGGATATGGTTTAGTGGGGACTGCTAGCATTAGGTTAGAGGTTGGACTTGATGATCTTGAGGTCTCTTCCAACCTAGAAATTCTGTGATTCTGTGATTCTGTGGAACGTTGATAATTTGTGGATAGCAGATACAAGAAAGATCAGTGGATTCCTCTAGCATTTTTGTGAAGACAATGGGGTGCTAGCCATCAGAATTCCTAATTTCAGCCTTGAAAGCACTTTACTAGTCTTTCTAGTCTGTATAATTGAATGAAGCATTTTTAATGCAGTAACTCAATCTGTTGGGATTTGGAAAAAAGCAACTTTGCATAATGCTACTTCTGCTTTTCACTTATGACCAAATGCGTGTGAGTTGAGGGATTATTATTATTTATTTTATTGGCAGTTACTTCATGGGTTGTTTTCACTTAGACTGATGGCAGTTCATAGACGAAAGGGTGAGAAGCATTGGTCTAGTTTATAAAAAGTGACACCAAACTGCATTATAATTTATGCAAGTATGATACCTGTTTTCCAAGATGGGCAAAGTGAGAGTGGGGCTGCTTCTTTAGATGTCAGGGTTCTCTTTCCATATCTGTTTGAATTTACATCATGTGAAGTCAAAGTTACAGGAGAAAATGATAGATGTTGTTGTCTTCTGTGTTACATAATTTCATTTGTGTAATGGCTTCAATTAACAGAGTAGGATTAGAAAAGCAGACTGAGGAACAATGTAATCTAAAGGGAACATGGATAGATGGGAGAAGGAGAATTATTAAGGAGGATGCAGATGTTGCCACCAGTTCATTTTCTAGGTGAAGATACAGTAAAGATATTCACTATTTCCCACATGCTGGGGGTTCTTTATCTTTCAACTCAATATTAATTCCTCATTTTTGTAATGTCACTCCAATGAGAATATCAAAACAGATGGTTAGTACATGGTCAATAATTATATAGTTTGTATTGTAAGGAAGTTTTCTGCCTTGTTCTACTCCCTTTGTGTGGGTCAGATTATACTAAAGGAGCAAGACAACACCTAGCCTGTATCTTTGGAGAATCCTCAGTAAGAGGTGGAGCTGGTTACATAACTGTGATGACTCTCTTCTCTGCTAACCTAAGACTGGGTTTAGATGACAGTGACATTAGTTGTTAATTGCTGGGAGGGATGATCTACTGTTTGTTGGTTGCTTAACAGGCTTTTCCTGCCGTTTTTTTTTTTTCTGTTTGCTGTTGCTTAGGGTTTCAGGGAGAGAAACATTCAATGCAACAGCTACAGCTGTTCTCTTCCTCACCCAACAAAGTACTAATGGGCAACTACAGGGATAGATGAAGTCAGGAAAGGGACTGGCTCTCCCGGTTTGGACTGGGCTAAGGCTTCCCTCCATCACAGCTGTGTACCAAGATCACTGTGCAGAGGGTGCCTCCCACCCACACATTACACACAGCTAGTTTAAATCACTCTTATGTGTTACGCAGTTAAAGCTTCTTTACACAGAGAGAAATCCAAAATAGGCAGTACATTATTACTCACAGACTCATATAGAAAAAAAAAAAACACAAAAAAAACCAACAAACAAAAACAACAACAAAAAAAAAAACAGGGAGCTGTGTGGATCTTTATTTATATGTGGTAATCTATATTATACATACTCACAGATATGCAAATTGCAGCTTTACATCAGAAATTCACAGGAAAGCCTCAGGCTGATGTTAATTCCATCATTTAAATAAAGAATTTCCCATTGTTATAGGGGCCTTGGAGTGCTTCTGTGCTCTTTCTATTTACATAGTGATTTTCTCAGTTGAACCAAATGTATAGTGATACAGGCTAGAGATACTCTTAACAGTTACATATTGAATATATATCATTACAGGAGATTTCAACTAATTCTGATTAATATTTTTTCTTCTACATACTGTTTTTGTTATAACACTTCCACTAATTCTGTTCTCTTGCCATTATATATGATTTCTATCTGTTATCTTTGTTGGTTTTCAATCTGGTATTTAAAAAGTACCATAACTGTCTAAAGGCTATTCAGTGAAACAGACGTTGGAAAGAAATGCTGTCAAGGGCAGAGTATTGAACAAGGCAGTAAGAGAGAAGAGAAAAACCCAGACAACATAATGATTCAGTTACAATGATACTTACTGTAGTAAGCATTATTTTCCTGAAGAAATGGATGGATGGCCCACTTCCAGAATAAAAATAAAATGTTCTTACTCCATATCCCCCACAACCTTCTTCCAGTGTCTCTCATGTTAAGGTGTGATTTTTTTTTTTTTTTCCTGTCCTTTTAAAGAATAGGTAGTGGAAGAGGTATTATTTATTTCAGTTGTGTTTTGGAGAAATCAATCTAGATTTAAGACAAAGATATGATTATACTACCATGTGACCATTGTGAGGGGGTAACTTCTGACTTCTAGGCCATCTGGAATAGGATAATGTTTACGTCATTGTTCAAGGCAAGCATGGTCTAGAGGTGAACTGGTTATGTCCTCATGGCCTAGCTTATTATCTGTCCCCGAAGCCTGTACATTTACTCACCCACAAATCTGTCCAGCATGCAGTGCATATAACCACTGCCTCTTATATAGCATACAATCACATGGAAGATTTCAGATAAGGAAACCAGGGGAGAAACATTTTGGCAGCCTCAGGTGAAACAATGTACTGTCTTGTGAGTCTACTTACTATTTCTTCTGTCCCTGCCACTGCTGCTTACACTAAAACACGCTGGCAGTGCCATGCAAGTGTCAAGTATGTGCGTAAATATCAACCTCCTGGGGTAGTTAGTGCTTCAGAATATACCTGTTGCCAAAGGTATGAACCAATATTGCAGGTTAGAGACATTAGCCAGGGTGGGAGCATAACTAGAACTTCAAGAAATCTTAGCAATCTTTGTTGAGAAGAGGACAGAAATGACCATATATTTTGCATTGTGAGATGACCAGTAACAGATACAGAACTTGTGGATGAGAAGGTAGCATCTGAAGCTCTCTGCTGTTACCACAACACACTTGAGCCTGGAAATACACTATTAGGTGTACAGCCAATTTGGATTAAGGATGTGTGCAGCACTTATGATCTCCAAAGCATTTGTGGTGAGTATACATGTATATGTTACCTTCATGAACAACATCTCACAGGCCTTCAGTCTGTGTAACTGCAAGGGAAGATGACTGATGAGATTTACCTTGTAAGATGTTTTCATCCCTCATCATGGCTTTTTGTACTTGTAACAACCACAGGGGCTACCAATGTGTAAACCTGAAGACTTTGCAGTGGAAAACTCGTGAATACAATAACTCATTATGCTATGTGCCTGATTCCTTGATTTTCCACCAGAATTCCTTGATTTTCCACCCTCTCCCAGAGTGGTACAAGTTTGTGTTGATTCAAAAGACATCATGGCTGACATTACGCACCATAAGTCTGTCTGTTCGGATTGGATCCCATAGCAATTTGTCCTTCAAAACCTACTGAGTTTCCTTTCAGGAGGAAATGGAGCAACTTCTGGATTCTTCTTACAGAAGACACCCCCTACAGCCCCCTACTACCAAAACCTTGCCACATAAACCCACTACACTCACACTCAGCTGGAATCTGGAAGAGACTGAGTAATAAATCAAGGATGATTAGGCTCCTCCAGTCTAACAGGGACTGAGCCAAACTGACAATGCAGGCACAGACACATCCCAAGATTTGGGAAAATACCGGACTAGACTGTTTAGCCATACTTCTGATTGTCATCACTGTCTACTTTCATAAATGTGTAGATTCTTCTAGATCTGTCTGTGATTTTAATTTTAGTCTATAAGCCCATTCTTCAGGAAAATTTACCTCTTCTGAAAAGATTAAAGCCTTATTAAAATGCTAAGATAGCATTTTGCTAGGCACTTTGTTTCTTTGTTATAGGTTTAATTTCTAACATGAAGGTTAAAACTGTCCTCATACAGCTATTGCAATTACTCTACATGTTTTTTTGGGGGTGCCATAGCTTCTATCTGTATATTTAGATCCATATACATTCAAAATACTGTTAAGTCTAAGTAGTAGTCTACAGGTATAAGTGAAAACACTCTGTGAGAGGCTATAAATAACTATCAAAACCATTGTTTTCCCCCTAGTTCTCTCTTAGTTGTCACTTGGAGATTGAAGTTCATTTAATACAGTGATATCCAGGAAGAATCAGAAGAAATGAAGCAGTACTTTATGAAATAGTTTCTTCTAAAACTACAGAAAACTATTCAGTAATATTGAAATTATTACTGATTTCAAGTGTAAGTAATAATAAAACATTATAATAAAGAACCATGGAAGAAACATGAAAAATTCTGGAAATGTTATCTGATTTTGGGGAGCTTCCTTTAAGAGCACCGTCTGAAACCTCTCAGGTTGGGTACCCTTTCTGAAAATGTGAGTAATGAATGACAGAGAAATATACAAAGCTAAATCTAAAAATGAATTTATGCAAGGACACTTAGATTGAATGTGATCATCAGCACTGAATTTAAATTAATATTCTGTTTTATCATAGATTTCAGATTAGATTCATAGATTCAGATTTCATTCATATAGTGCAGACAAGAAAAACATTTGGATTAAAAAATGTGTTCCTTTTTTATGCTGTTAGAGCAAAATGCTTGTGTTTTTGACAACATAGGTTTCTAAAGATGGTTTCTGTAAGAATTGCTTTTCAGAATAGGCAGTCTCCTTTCTCAAAGGAATCATTTCATGAAGCAGATCTAGAACACATCACACGTTGCTTTTTGATTTTGGTCAATAAAGTTATCATGTAATTATCATCAACTAGTATTTAATAATTAATTCCTACCTCTAGGGCTGTCTGTTGACAAAGTATGATATCTCATCTGAAAACGGTGGCTGAATTTGTCAGTGAGGTATGGTGGCAGATAATCAGTGTCATCATGAATAATAGAGCTTTTGTAATTTTCACTGCATTTATAAACCATTCCCATACTTGCAACACGGCCAAAGTGCCTGCAGCTCAGCTTTTCCTTGTACTTTTTGCATAGTCTGTGAAGTTCTGAATAAAAATCTATCTTTACACAGAGACTTTAAAACAGAAGTAGCTCAGCTCTGGGCAGCTTACACAGAAGTGACCTGGAACACTCAAGTGAGGTTAGCAGTTTTTGTATTTGCAAACTGAGAGGAGAACTCGGGTGCACACAGCAAAGGCATCCTGCAATGGTCAGAGCAGTCTCACTACCACACACTCAGTTGGATATTTTCAGGTAACAGGGGAGTGCACAGCATCTGCACAGCAGAGGAGGATAAAACTCTCCATACAGACATCTACAGCTGCATAGATTGGCTTTGGTGTGCAGCTCCTTCAGGAGGCTGAACAAGGATGCAGGGTACTATGGTAAGCAAGATGTTGTCAAGGTCTTCAGCTCTCTTCTGTCACAGGTAGTTCTAGGGAAGGGAGCTTTTTTTCTAGCTATGCTACTATGCCATAGCCTACAGAAAGGTAATGCACATAGCTTACTAAAAGGAAATGCACTGCACATAGAAACTTGGTCTCCACTGATTGGTATGATCAAAATGGCCTGCACTTTATTTTATGACAATTGTTTTTCACCTAAATGAAGAATTTTCTAGGTGAGCAGGTTGCATCAAAGACTCCAGGTTGAAGGGCAGATATCTGAAGGAGGAGAGCAGAAATGCAAGAGGTGTTATGACACAGCCTAGAAATTTTGCTGTTAGGCTTAAGAGGGACCTTCTTCTGTTCTCTTATGCCTGACTTTTGAACTTCACTCTCCAAGAATAAACCTCCTGGTCCTGTGGGAACCTCATGGGTACTGGAGAGGAACAAGGGCAGAGGAGAGGCTAGAGAAATATGTGGTTTCTGGTGCCATGGAGGAAATTATGGTCTTGTTCACATCTCAAGGAATGGGAGCATTTATATGGACAGACAGGGCTGTCATGTCTTGTGGGAGGATGGGTCTTTTGTTCTGTGAGTGCCTGGGCATTAGATAAGAGTGCTCAATTTATGGTTGAGCTGGACCAAGACTTGTATACCAGGGTGTGCTGGTGCTGCCCCTGATACGTGTGCAGATGGCATAAAACACCTGCTCATTGTTACCCATACCTGGGTGCTGTAAACATTGAAAACTGGGTGGCCCATAGGCAGTCACCAGCCTTTTACAGAGTGGTCAAGGCATAGCAGACTTCACTGACCCTCCTATCCACAGTCCAGTCTATCTCACAGGTCCGTCCTATATAATTAATTTAAACACATGAATGAACTTTTAACTTTGACCTTGAAGTTTTGAGCCTTGTTACAGAGCAACTGTGGTCTTGTTTGCTTGAAATGGTTACATGGTTTAGGGTAGCAGACAGTATTTGGTGTACCCTATGATGTGGATTGGAGTCCTAGCCTTTTGGAGGTCAATATACTCTGAATAAAGAAGATACTAATCTGTTTCCTTCAGCAAACTCTGAAATGTGGACAATATGGATGCCACTAAATCAGTATGGCAGGTAGTCATGACAGTCCACCAGCTGGGGTCACAGTGTCCCATCCCATATTTGCAAGAGCAATGTGAGAGACGTGAATACTGTCAGTTGCCTTGCTACAGCTAGAAAATCCATGCTTAGTGAACGTTCACATGACATTGAGAGAGAAAATCAATGAGAACTGTACAGGAGAAAAGTATCTTTAAGGAGGCATAGCACACTTCAGCTACTCCATATTTCTGGTAGGTTTACCCACCCTAGACTGGTTGGCCAAGTTGAGATTACATGAGTCCTAAGAGAAATGACAATTATCAGATGAGTGTGGCAGTAGAAGATATTATTCTGGAGCTGAAGGGAGGGTATTCACTCCCAGAAGAGGGCTTTGAATTGTAAAACTCCCTATTCACTGTTGGTCACCCCATATCATAGGACAAAGTAGTCTCTTCAGTAGGTATTGGCCTCCTACACTTCTTCATGCCAGGAAAGACCTTGGCTTGGACTATGGTCATGTTTCTAGCCACCATAAGAAGGTGGAAGTATTGGTAAAGGTCCTGACAAGCATCTGTTTGGTTTCCTGTCAGTATAGGGCAATTCAGAGACCTGTGCACTCCATGTGTCCTAGCTCACTTCTTAACAAAGGGAAGGATCGGCTTATCTGTCAATACTATATACTGCTCATTTCTGTGTGTGGCAGTGTGGCAGAAGTGATCTTTATGAGAAAGAAATATTTGTAAGCTTAGTCCATGTTTGATCTGTCTTCTGCAAACAGTGATTACTTCCACCACATTTAAGTGAAAACATTTTAAAGCTTCATTGTTTAGATATTTTTAAAAATTAAAACATATGAAACACAATCATCATTAATATGCATTTCCAGACGAGTCTGTGACTTCCTTTGTATCTGAACAGTGACTGTCACATGGTAAATTCTAATTATATCTGCAAACCTAATGAGAGCCACAACAATAATAATGGCAAAATTCAAAGGAGGGAAATTGAGAAATGACAGAAATCAGTAGTAACTTGATCATGTCTCCAAAAATTTGTAATATGGATTTGTGTTTTAATTCTTTCTTATCTCTTTCTCTTTTAAATTGAAATAATGACTTTATGTGGACTACATTTATACTTAGTGGCTTCACTTTAAGAATATTTAATAAAGTATATTATTGACCTAATTGGCAATGATGGCTCCTTCAAAGCCATGAGGGTTTTTTTTGCCAATATGTTACCTCATGGTTATTTATTACAGAAGTGGAGACTTTGGAGACTTCAGACATTTAATATAGGTTGTTTGTTTATTTTTCTATATAATGTCTAAAGGAAACCCCATTGGTTTTTCTTAGTGAAAGAAAACAAAAAAGAATTATGAAAAAATATTTTTCACCAAGTCCCAAATAAAGAAAACTGGGGTTCATAAATAAGGTTTGGAACTTTTCTTATCCATGTTTGAAAGAAATTATGTAGTATGGGTATAGTTCTGTGTCCTACTGTGCAAGGACAGAAACTATGGAACACATACCATTTCTTCAAAGTCTTTTTTCGGTACAACCGAGGGAGATATCCTAACAGGAAACAGGTAGTTTATAAGCCCATTTACTGGTGGTCTGCTCCTCAGTCCTGCATGGGCATATGCGAATATTATGGCTGTAGCTTGCTGTGAAATTATTCTCATAAGTAAAATGAAATACTTTTGAATTGACCTTTGTCTCTTAAGGGAAATAGAGGTAGGTTGTGATATCCACTAGATATTTAAGAAAAAACAATCAATAACTTAAGGGAAACAAAGAAATTCTCAAAGCTATTAGTTAAGTTATAATCTATAGTATATTTTATATTGTATCTAAGGGTTAGAAAGAGACATTAGAACATATAGGTTTATTTTCTGAGCTCAGTGACATGTGTCCAACGAAAGCATATCTCCCAGGCACACTTCCAGACAGTGCTTTGAATATATTAAATACTGGAGAACCTACCACTTCCCTTGGTAGTTAGTGTCACTGTAAAAGCATGAACCTTATTATGAATATGAACTCATCTGTCTTCAGTCTTTTGCCATTGATTCTCTTTATGCTTTTTTACTAGATGAGAAAGCACTTTAGTACTTTTTTTTTTTTTCCTTCATTGTTTTTTGTTTTCTCTGTAAGGGTACTTATACAACTCTAATCAAGTCATCTTGATCTTTTTTTAGTTCCCCTAGTAGCTAGACAGTTTGGTTTCCTTTAACCTCTCACTATGTGGCAAGTTCTATAGCATGTGGAATTTTTTTAATGGTTTCTTTCTGTATCCTTTCAATTTTTTCAACTTCCTTTTAAAAGGAATGAAGTTCTGTCTACAGAAGAAAAGTATGCTTCTGGCTCACTTACATGTCATTATGCTGAAAGGTTCCCTACTCAGATCCAAGATATGACTATCTATGCATTTTTAAAAGATATCAAAGGAAACAAAATCCATACAAAATCTCCATAAAAAAACATTTGGAGGTAAAGAGATGTTAATATTTTATTAAAAACAAACAAACAAACAAAAAAACACCACAAAACAAATCAAAACAAATATACAAACCATTATAACACTTATTTTATAAAATGGCATACCTTAAAACAAAAGGCTTGCCTATCTTGCTGAATACCCACAGGTAAATATTTTATTTTAACCAGTGCATCCAACATTTGAGGTACAGGAGACTTCTTTCTATGGTATGTTTAAAGCTAAAAATCTATCTTCTAAAAGATCAAACTCCAGTTACCCATGGAGGTTGTTCAAGACCTCCATTCAAGACAGCATTAAGAAGAGAAATAGTTAGAATTTTAGGAATTACTATTATTATTATTATTATTATTATTTTGTATCAAACACTAAACTCGTTTCTCTAAGAAAGAAAAAATAATAATAATCTCTCTCACCCCAGAATAAAAAAAAAAAACCCTTATTAAGACTAAGAAATTGACCTGAAAAGTGACATGTATTGAAAAGGGGAAATTCTGGCCTATCATAAAGGCTGGATAATTTAATATTTAAAATTTGAGAGTCTAATTCCCTTTACTTATACAACGTCAATCAGTAATAAACTCAGTGAAGTCAATAGACTAACCATTACATAATGCATACATAATGGTGAGTGAAATTTGGGTTCAGCCTTGGCTACATGTAAGTAAATAGAACCCTCCTGCTGGATTTTCGAGCATGATAAAACAATAAAATTAATAAATAATAAGATTCAGACAATATTCCTTTTAAGATAAAAATGAGAAGCAGGAGTGAAACAGTGTGTGAAAATAACTGGCTCATTCATCTTAGGTTGATCTATAAGCTCTGGCATTTAGTGATCTTTACCTCACAGTGCATGTGTATTCTCAAAGACAAAAGTACATATTCAAATATATCTTAACTCTTTATTTTTTTTTCCCTGCTCAAAAATGACAATTGAGAGCAGAAACATTCTGTCTGTATTATGATACAGATGCTTTTCACAGAACAAAAAAAGGAAATTTTCCTGATCATCCATTTTCTGATTTCTGAACCATTTCCCATCCTACTAAATTGCTTAATACTCCCTATAGCTGGACCTGTGACCTGGAATCTTTATGCAAGATTAATGGGAAAGCAAATGGGAATTAGTATCTGGGCAGGTTGCTGTGCAGCTCTTGCTTTTTATCTAGCATTCCACCTTTTTTTTTTTTTTTTTTTTTTTTTTTTTTTTTCCCACAATTATGCTTTCATTAGTTTTTGAAGCCAGTGATCCTAAAAAGATCTTTCCATTTCTTCTGTCTTCCCTCCCCCCATTCTCAATTCTTTCCATCTTCTGTCCCAAAATTATCAAACTCTCTCTGCTTGTAACTGACATGCTGACAGGAAATTATTACACGTCATTACACTTCTTAAAACACAATTTACCCAGCCTTTGCAAATTATTCTTCAGCAAGTGTGAGGGGGTAATGGAAACTGTCTATTCCACTTACAGTTGTCACTCATGCTTTCTTCTGTACAATGAACAATTTATGTTTTCTTTCTCTCCAAAAAAGGTCTGTGCTTGAATTATGTAAAACCAACTTATCATGGAAGAGGAAAATAAACGTCCTGTTCAAGTTCCTGTACTCTGTGTTATTATGGAGCGCATCCATTTTCTATCGTAACCTCATTAGTCTTCATGCAAGCGCAGTACAGGCTGATGTTTATTTAGCAGGAGCAGACCACCTTCTGACTTCTGGCCTGCCAATTGCACTTGACACTGCTGTAGTGGAAAAGCGATCTTGTGTGACTGTAGTACCCCAAACTGATAATTCATGATCATAATAGTCCCATTCCTTGCCTGACACTTTTATTCTTCTTCACAGATAACTACTGCGAAAAGATGTCTGTAGTGCTCCCTCCACCCCATCCCCCCCGAAGTGTTGCATCATCTTTTTGTTTGGCTTTAGAGAGCACACTTCTTTGTCTTTTGGTTTCGTCTTCTGTAAATTTAAATTACCAAATCTTGAAGTGAATTGCTTTTGCATATTTAAAAGACTTAGAAACAAACAAACAAAAAAATTGCATTGCACTCTCCCCCTCAACTTGATCATATTGATTAGCTTTCAGGCATTCCTCTGTCAGGCTCATTCTGCCTCAATGGGAGAAGGATGATGAATTGTCTGACTACTAGAGGTGGGGAGAAAGAAATGCTAAGCCTGGGTCTGGGAATTGGCGAAGTACTTATGCGAACCCTCAGACTCTCAGTTGCTCTCAGCAACTTGGCCTCCTTGATTTATAAACTGGAGTGGTGATTAATGATCTTTTAAGTGGACAAGGCAGGCCAAATCTGCACAAATCAGGCCTCTCAAACATGACTACTACTTGTAGGAGAAGAATAACAGCCTTTACATAAAGGTAATTGAGACTGCTTCAGAGGATCTGGTAGTCTGCTGTAGCAGAAATAAATCAGCCACACAGGCCATCTATTTCTGAAATCAGTCCTTCTCATCAAACCTCCTTAGGCCAGCACGTGGGGCTGAGTATGTGGTGGGTCAGCAGACAAGTGTCAGGTCAGAAACAAGGCAGATGGAGCAGCCGCTTTGCTCAGAGTGGGAAGCGCATTTCATCCAGCTATCCTGATGCTGCTTCTCAGTGCCAGTGCTGAGTCTGATTCCACCTTTGTCTGAGCATTCATGTCAGACAAACGGGGCCTGCCCCATGGGTTAGATATTTGTTGCCTCTCCCTTTCTTGCTTGTCCCACACCTGTCTCACCACAACCTTCACCTATCCCAACAGCAAGTAAGTGCCTGTCAGCCTCTGACTCCATCATGGCTCGTGGCTGTATCCCCAGTGCTTCAAGGCCCAGTCAGTCTCCTGCTTCCTAGGCTGTGCTGGGCTCAATGTCTTAACAAAGGCTCAAAATGTGGAAGCCTGAGCTCCTCCTGGATGCTCAGTGCAGATTAGGCACAGAAACACTGGTGAGAAGTGCTCAGCAAAGAGCAGCCTGTGTGATCCATCCCTTCCCTCCAAAATCTGGCTCCTCAGATGAGCACCTAGTTTACCTATCTTCAGAGCCAGCCCTTCAGACAAGTGATTTGAAAGCAATTGCAGTGTCTCCAGCCTCAAACAAAGCCTTTCCATGCCATGCTTGTAAGACTTAAGAGAATTCATGGGGGTCGATATCTGAACAATGAATATTTATCATGGAAATTATAACTGGAATCAGGAAAGATGACAAGCAATAAATACAGGGGGTGGCTAGAGTAATTCAGTGGGTTGTGCAGAAAGATCAATAGCAGAAGGGTAGCTTCTGGTCAGCAGGGAGCCAACACTCTTCCCTAGAGAAAGATCCCAGAACAGTTTCAATCTGGTGCCCCCTCCAGGGGAAACTCCCCCATATCTGAGAGGGGGGAAATCACAAGCTTATTTTCTCAAACTCACTTATAACAAACGGAGCCATTTGCCCTGAGATTGGTAATATCTTTTTCCTCAAGCCTTCCCAAAGCAGAGGGATTTCAGCTAAAGCAATGAATTATCCCCAGACTCAAGCTATCTATGGGTAACAAACATCATTAGTCCACTTCTATAAGAGCTGTGGCTGTGGGCTTTTATATAAACTAACCCCAAATTGCAGCTTCTCACAAGAGGTCTAGACAGAAGGCTAAAACACAATACTACAAAATTTTCTCTAGTGGAACTATGTTTTCTGTTTTCCATTACTAAAAAGTTGCATTTAATAGAATAGATGAAGGAATTTAAAGTCTTAGCTCTGCACCATTTACCTCCTTGAAGGTGACTTCCCTGCTTTGTTATATTTCACTTTGTTACTGTAAAACTGTATATAACAATATCTGACTTGCAGAGGTATTGTGAAAAAAAAAAAAAGTTTTAAATATCTGGAGACCCTCAGATGCAAGCACACAGGATTATAGATATAGATAATATGTATAAACATATTCTCAGATGCTCCAAGTATCTTCTCTGATAAACTTTTTATTCTGACAGAAACTTCTTTGAAGTAGCCAGTAGGCTAGTAGCATAGACATTTTTTATTGTGAGCTTAATTTTGTTTATTATTATTATTAATAATTATTTTTAGACAGTAAAGACAGCATGGGATGTGAAAGATGATTCAGTGCAGAGCTCTTCTGCACTGGAAACCTCTGTGTCTTATTGGTCTTGTCCCTGATGCCTATTCTGCTATAAATGGAAATAACAGTTTCTGATGGAGTGAATAAATATTAGAGAAACATACAATGTTATTCCTATTCTGCAGCATTCATACTGATATATTCTGTTTTATGCATAAACATTTTAAAATTATTTTTCTCTGGAAAACCTCTTGAAAGTCCTGTAAATATTTTGTATCCTGTGGCATGTCCAACTCTTCATACTAAGAAGATAATATTTTAATAATTTGTTAATATTTTGGATTGTACTTATTTATTTGTTTAGGTTCTTTTTAGTCTTAAAATTACCTTGTTTTCATATAAGTACCCAGTTTTAATGGTCTGTTTGTAAATACCTAGCAGCCAGCTCACACGCTAGCAAAGTTTTTGGTAGAATCCAAAAAGATGTCCTACTTCTGTGCATTGAGTTAGATTTTAAAGTAAAACTAGAACATACATCTGTGCATGTTTGGGTTTATGTAATTGTGGAGCTTGAAAGCAGTTGTTCAGACAATCATCGACGAGTCATTCTGTATGGGGGCCATAGCTGCCAGAAGAAAATAAACTTTCATAATTATCTCAAGTTATGGGACTTGACTGGAGCTTAGTCTGTAACAGTAGTAATTTCCATATGCAAAAAAAAATAAAATAAAATTATTTCGTTCTTCCATATGTGAAAAGCTCAACTGTATTCTCTTCAGAGATAAAATCTTACACTTAGAAGCATGAAGAAGACTGGAAAGTTCTAGCCCATATCAGAAAGCAATTTTGATGTGAAACTAAAACTTCAATGGCAACATGGCAAAACAAGCTTTGTCATGATGCTTTGTCATCCAGTGTGTTGCATAGCCTGTTATAAGGACTTTTCTCACTTGATATTGACTGCAGAAAAATAACCTCTTCCTAAGCTGATAAAAAGATAGAGCACCATATGGAAAGACAAAGTACAAAGTAACAGAATAATTTTGGCCTCCAAATGGCTTACAGAAGCATTTTCTGACCTATAATGCTGGCTGAGCACAGCTTTTGTTGGAATGCAAAGGTATTCTACCTCCTCTTTCTCTGAAAAACAAAACAAAACAAATAAAAACAAACAAACAAACAAACAAAAAACCACCACACATTATAGCTTTTGATAACCTGCCTTATTTTCTTAGAACCTGCTGTAGTGTGGTTCTACACTACAAGGCTTTCTCTGCTGCTGAAAGCAGCTGCATGTCCTTAGTGTGTGGCCACCCCAGGCCACTTGTGCAGCACCTTGTGCAGGACAGCCAGAGAAAGGATGGCATGGAACTAGTAGGGTCCCTGTGCAAGGGACTTTCAGTCTCTGTCCTGTGCCTGCAGAGAAAGGATGCCAGAAGTTCAACCCTATCCTGTCTTCTTCCTACTCCTTCAGGCACAGCATTAAATGCAGAGTCGAAGTTGTTGGGAAGAAGCTATGTCTGGTTTGTGTCTGTTTTAGGCCTGAGTGTGTCCATGTCACAGTGGGGAGAGGGGTGCTGCTCAGGGGTGGAGAGGTATGATGACGTTGCAGATGTCTACCTAAAGATTTCTTAAGGGATTTATGAGGAAGGAGAAATTTTAGTCAGATTGATTATTGATATTAAATAGCTAGGCAATTGGAGCCAATTCCTCCTTTAACAGCTGCCTGAAAGCAGAGAAAAGCAACATTTTTCTGCTACTGGGAATGGCATCTTGACAGACTTAAAGCAAAATTACAACATATACATGTATGTGTATTTGCACACTACATGAATATTTTTGTATGTATGCAAATTTGACAGCACATATATATTGTCTTCCAGAATATTTTTGGTTACATTTTTAGGTGTTATAAATAATGACTTTCTTCGTCAAATAATTTACAGTGCTAGGTAACTCTCTTTTGAAACCCTTTATGACAACATAATCATTGAGATGGAGGAGAATGGTTGCTTGGATACCAAAGAACAGCCTGGGTTCAATGTATACAAGTAGAAGGTTGACCCAGCCAGAAATATGTGGAAGTGAAAATAAAGACATCTCCCCTACCCCCTGAATAAAAACAACAAAAAGAAGAAAAGAAAACCAAAACCTAACACGTTTTAGAGAAGCTAAAATTCTGAATGACATTTGGGTACATCTGCATTATATTCACAAGATATGAATAAGATAAGAAAAGACATAACAGGCTGTTAAAATAATATTTTCAGTTGAGGTAGTCAACTTTTGTAGTTCTGCCCAAAGTTGGTCGCAATCCAATTAGAAGAATCCAATTAGAAGAACACACCCCACCCACCTTCTTGGCTGATATTTAACGTGTGGTTAAGAAGGTTAAAAGGAAAAAAAAAAAAAGTACACTAGACATTATGAAGAGAAGAAGGTTGACGAAGGAAGAAAGGAAGCTATGAAGCCTCTTAAATGTCCAAAGCCAATGTTTATAAATTGAAATAAGGTAAATAAAATATGGCACTTTTTTTTTTTTTTTTTTTTTTTTTTTTTTTTTTTTTTAACTGTTGATAAAAGCTGTCAGAAGAAATAATGGGCAATCCCTCTCTGGCTGCCTTTCTAGAACCTATGCGTTAACCAAAACAACCCGTGACGTTAAATATATCCTTTCATAGAAGGAAATACAAATCATTCCATGTTCACCGACTATCTGTGCTGATACCAAATGGTAGAATACTAGCCATTTGGCTTTAAAATCTGTGTACATCTTAAGGCCTCTTGGAGAGGGTTTCTGGGAGATGACTGTGAATCAGTGACCTCTGTCATTGATTGTCATGTTATTTTCTTCTAAATTCCACTCTCAGAGTAGGTATGGGTTTGATTTCCACCTGTAGTGTCATACAGTTTGTTAGTGTTTTCATGATTTTACCTGATGGATTTGAATTCATTCAGGGGTCTTTTATAAAAAAGCCATTCTTCCATTTTATTTTTCTAATCCATCTCTAAACTGATTTCTACTGTAAATATTCCAGCCTTCACCTGGGAGTTAAAATGAATATAAGCCTGTAAATTATGACCTATTCATTCAAATTCTTGTATTTAATGCCAAACCCTAACTTCCTGTGCTGCAGACTAATTTCAGAAATGGTATAAGCAGAATGCAGTACATCAATGATTTTTTTATTTTTTTCATATAACCAGTTCTCACTATTGGCCTTTTGCACTGTTCTGTCTCCTTTTTCTTTCTTTTAGAGCATTTTCAGTCTTTATAAATACAAAGCCATTTACTATGTCTTGGAAAAAGAGTCAGCACATACAAGAACAATAACTATATTTTATAGCACAAAATCCAACTGACTTCTAGTTCCTTACAGCCATTTATTAAGATTCCACATCTGCACACAGACAGAATATGCTCAGAAGAACTGCTACACTGTCATGGCAAAAGTTTATTTTGCTATGGGTTGTTTCATCTCCAACCAGTTGCAATATTGATTTCTCTCAGTGGATTAATTATCAGTGGCAGTTTCAGTCTTCCTTGCAATGGGCGGAAGGAAAAATGATGTTTTTATTTCAAGGAGGTCTATTGACAATTGTGCCTGGGCTTCCCTTGGGTCTTAAAGTCAATGAAGTTAGAAGACCCATGTCATGAAAGTACTGTGCATGAAATTATATATTTCATCTACAGAGGTAGTATCATGTGCATGTCATGAAGCCTGTTTAATTTAAAACAAAACAAAACAAAAGGCTTCGTATGGTTTTCATAGATATTGTAACTGTAAAAACAACACCAAAAATGGGCAAATATTAAATGATAGCATAATATTAAAAAAGTAACAAGAGTTGTTCATAGGAGCAACAAACCTATCAAAATGTTTAGTTTGAGTAAAGAGGCTGTGTTCTTTTGTAACAAAACATTTCCAGTTAAAAGAACTATACAGAATTTGGAAGGAAAATCCAAGATTGTGTTGTTGCC
Organism: Aythya fuligula; assembly: GCF_009819795.1. Classification (NCBI taxonomy): domain Eukaryota; kingdom Metazoa; phylum Chordata; class Aves; order Anseriformes; family Anatidae; genus Aythya; species Aythya fuligula. The sequence goes on from NC_045560.1 coordinate 93,000,168, forward strand.
TAAAATCTCTGTACATATGTGTATAAAATTGTAAGGTCCTGTAAAAAGCAAAACCATAATGGATTAAATTTGATGTTTTATTGTTTTATTCTCTGCCAAAAAATAAAACATATTCATATAATAATATCAGTAAACCTATTTGTTCATAACAATATGTATCTTTCTTTTTCTATATATGTATATTATTTTCTACATGTAACTGTTCTGACTTTGACAGTAGTTTCACAATGCAAGAATTATATATGACTTATGTATTCAGTATGATTTTGAAAAAAAAATCTTTTGAAAATGGTATTACTATTAAATGATTTATTAAAAATTTGTGGTAAGTTTTGGTTCAGTTAAGATAAACTAGGTGTGTCAAGACTGCAAGAAGAAAAAAATAGAGATAGAATGGCAAAGAAAATTATTGCATTGCTTTGTTATCAAATATGGTTTCTGCTCTACCAATTGCAAATTCAGGATACAAGACTGCAAATTTCCACAAAATAATGTAAGATCTAGTTGGGATACACAATCCAAAACATTGCAAAGAAAATGATAGAGGCTGGATTCAATGTCTGATTTCTTTAAATTGGAGACCACTTGTTTTACTGAGATTATATTGTAGCCATGTAAGCTAATTGGTTTGCCTTTCTGAAACACACTCCATCAATTTTGTTACTTTCAGAACATGGGCTGATTTTGTAGGAGGGCAACTGAGAAAGATATATTTACTCTTAGAAGAGCTAATTTGATAAAGAATCAAACATGAATACAAAACTTGGCGATAACATTCATGGCGACACTGTCGAATGTACTCTATAAATCTGAAAAGCTTGCAGAATGTTTCCCTCAGCTGTATGGTTCCTCAGCTTTCTGCCGAGGTAAACAAAGAAGGAAAACATTATTTAAATATCTTCCTTATCTCCAGCATTTTACAATATGATTATTTCTCTAATCAACACAGCCCAAGGAACCACAAAAGCTCAAGAAGATGTCTCATAAGCTATAAATAAAACCCTTTTAAAGTAGAATGGGACCGATGGGCAGGTAGTGACAGTGACCTCTGTAGATGTTTAATAAATTAACTTTATTCTGCATCCTTCTGCATTCCTTTTCCAGTTCAAGATTCTGGATTCACTAACTACAGTTCATCCATACAACAGTTACGATATCATTACACTGCTAGTCTCATTTTTGTAGCATAGAGTGGTCACTAATTCCCAACAGCTGTATACATAGTCGTACAGTTTTACTTACGTTCAACAGAAATATGAGATAATTTGTTAAGAACTGGGATATAGCAGAAGCTCCAAGCAGATGGGATTTTTTTTTTTTTTTTTTTTTAATAAACTAGATGTGAAATATTCTTACACTTCAGAGGAATCTATTTCTTGTTCTGTAACCAGATGCAGTGAATAGTTGGAGAAGTGATAGAATACTAGCTAAGAAGGGAGCTTCACTTTTAACAATGTTTTGCATGAGGGAGCTAATGACATTGTTTCCTCACCAACTCAATTCCAATGGAAAAAAAAAAGGTTGTTGAAAACTAGACCAAATAGAAAATATCTGTAGCTTTTAGCCTCCCTCTTGAGACACATGATTTTTGAAAATATACTTTGAAGACTATAAATAACATTTCAACTGATCCATAAACAAACAAACAAACAAACAAATAAATAAATAAATATTTTTATAGTGGGAAGTACTAACTGATCATTTTCCATATGCATATGTGCTTGTATATTACAATAAATTCAAAGACAAATACCCCTAATTTAACATACATATGTATTCCAAAAAATATGGAAAGCCACATAAGAAAATTAACATCAATATGTTATAGCAAACAAAACAACAAAACAAAACAAAAAACCAAACACACACACACACACACACAAAGAAACCACAATAAAGTTAAGAAAAATGAGTGAAGCAGATGTGCTTTTTCATGCCTGACCATGTCAGGACCACGGCTGCACTGATATTAGCTTAAACCATCACAGATGAAACACATCAGGAATTCCTCAAAAACCTTTAGTGTGTATGTTCATTTATATATTACCATTCAGCATCCTGTTCCTTCCCTGGCAATTAAAATACCTGATTTGGAAATTAATCATATATATTTACCACAAAAGTGGTTCAAAAAGAGGCTTCTTTGGAGTCCTAAACACAATCCACATGGCCACATGTGCTTGCTTTCTGTGCTGGCTAAAGAACAAAAATGCAGAGTTCCGGCATTGTCACTCCTCTCTCTCTATTATGGGCATATCCTTTATCCTTGAAAGCCAGAATATATATGTGCTGCTGGGACCTTTTATTTCTTTATTTATAAACTTACTTTCCGATAAGACTCGATAATTATTTTCAGATAAGGTTTCCAGAAGTCATCACTCACTGTTCAGTTCTGAGGAAGCTATGTGGAAGCTATAATTTTTAGGCTTTCATACTGGAATTGCTCACTTTCATATATAGTGGCACACCTATAAGTGTAAAAGATAAAAAAAATACATACCCAGTGTTGCTCTCCAAAGTACCAGCATAAAATAGGAAAGAAAGAAAACAAAATACATAGTTCCCTAGTGAAGAAATATGTGGATTGACTACAATCAGCTGAATATAGACATAGAAGTTTTCTTGGAAATGAATGATACATTGGCTATACAAGGAAGCATTGGTAAGTGTACAAACTACAAAACTGAAACATAACAAAATTTTGTAAGGAAACAGAAAAGTAGGCATTAAAACAGATTCAGTCCTGCAGCTAAACTTAAGATTTTAGGAGATTTTTTTTGTGTTGTAAACACATAAAACAATTATAATTCAAATGTTATTATCTAAGATCAAAAAAGGGACTGGAAGGAAGATTTTTCCAGTTATATTCATAAGTCTAAATTATATGTGTGACAATGTTTAGAATAAAACTGGGACTACACTGCAATTACACTTTTCCCTTGCCTTGCCTTGCCTTGCCTTGCCTTGCCTTGCCTTCCCTTCCTTCCCTTCCCTCCACTTCCCTTCCCTTTAGTCATATTGGTTGAATTTAGTGCAAGATTTGAAACTTTTGCAAAATGCTGTATGATGCATCCTGACCCCAAGTTGGCAATATGAATTTCCCTCCTTTACAGTTCCTGTATATAAAGACCAATTATGCAGATGAGGAGAAATTCACCCAAAATAAATTGCATGTTCCATCTGATTATGGGTAATAGATTATTCCAGACCTACACTGTCCTCAGGTGGAATTGAAGGATCCTTTAAACATCAAGGACTATATTCATAACCATTATCCTCTTAACCCTTTGATGTGAAAAGATTGCTATAAAATTTACTAAATTCATCTAAAATGGCTTTTGAATCTCCAATCACTTTGTTCTCTGCATTAATAATACTAGGACTAATCCTGCATGACTTGTGAGATTTAAGATGAGTAGCTAATAGCTTTTGAATCAAGGGTGCCTTTCAAGGGTGCCTCTAAGCAATATCTAAAACTGTACGTGTGCAATTTGTCTTACCCAAATTGCTGCATATTCAGAAAGATGTTTAACCTATATACAAACTGCATTTTCATTCAAGATGTATGTAGACCATGATCTTCCTAATTCATGTATGCAAATATAGTCTGAAGATTAGCAATGGATTTCCTACAGAAGGAATAGAAAAGAACTATACACAAATTTTTACAGCTACTTTTGAAAATTTAGCTCTATTTATTCATCCAGCAACTGTGAAGATTCAATTGCTCTTAGTATGTTTTTGTATCATAGTTATTTTTTCTTTTCCGCCTGGTTCCAGCATAGCATTAAGTTAAGGTTAACACACTGAGACCAGTATTCTCTTCCGTTCCCTACCCCTCAGCCTTTGGCCTTCATGTAAAAGACAGTCAGAAATATTAGTCAGTGGAAGCTGCTAGAGACACAGACAAAGCCTGAGCATTTCTGTATTCAGAGACTATTTACTATCTTACCAGTGTAAGATTATTGCATTATCCTTGCTCTCTTCTTTGTCTGACTGTCTTTTTCCTTCATAGTCTCTGCATACCATGTTCATTCTTATCTGCTTCTTTTTCCCTTCTTCTCCCCTTCTCTAATTTGCCCAATTTCAATATTATTTCTTCTTCTTTTTTTCTTTTCTTGCATCTCTGTGTAACCTCCTGTCTCTCACATTGACCTCCCTTCCTTCTCTCCCAAAGGTACAGTGGAATGCACAGGATTTTTCTTATTAATTAATTAATTTATGTATTCGTTTTATTGCTGCTGCTTATTTCTTGTGTACTTAGATGATAAACTTCTCAGAACAAGGACTTCCCTACTTTTTCTGCATATAGTATCTAGCCCAAAAATGACCCCAAATGACCTTATATGCAACTCCTCTGTATGACATCATTATTTATTTATTTATTTATTTATTTATTTATTTATTTATTTCATAATAATGTAATTTGGGAATTTCTAAGCTCAATTGCAAATCAAACAGTCCTATCGCCATGGAAAGAAACAAAATAAATTTCCAGGAAAATGTTTATTCACCTATCAAAAGTGATAAAATCACAACCTATTCAGGACAGCATATGGTCTATATCTGATCTTGGATAACATTACAGATCAAGAATCCTGGTGGCAAAAACGTAATTTAGGCATTGAAATGATTCAGCCTGTTTGTAATATGGTTAGTTTAGATGTTGTTTAACCTTTCAAGATCAAAGTTCTATGTGTTGTATTGGCCCTCTAAAAACATGGAATCATAAGTGGCATCAGTCTGATACATCCTATTTCTTTTTCTCTGGTAATGCAATCAGGTGTCCAGTTCTGATCAAAATAAAATGTCTTTGTAATCTCCATCCGCAGAGAAAATAAAATCATACCAGAAGGAAAATTATGAAAACCAAGTACTGCTGTGGCTGTGAACCCAACCTCCAACAGAGAGAATGAGTTACTTATGATCTAAAGGTAAAAGAAATATTTCTCAAATTAATTGATGCTGGAGTACCTCAAAATAATGAGTAGAGCTGTATGATCCAATGGCACAGTAGTAGCCTTGTGTATTTCCTTCAGCTTAGTCTGAGTAAGCTGCTTGTTATTTGAGAAGGAAGTTAGTCAAGGACTACAGAGGTCTTGTCCAAAATTAATCATTTCATGATTAATTTGTTCAATGTCAGGACTTCACAGACGCTGTTATGCTTCTGTTTCTTACCTGCAAAACCAAGACACACTCAAAGGCTGTGTACTATCTCCTTTTTGAGATGAGAGCTGGGGGCACCTTACCTTTTTCCTTTTGCTTTCTCTGCTCCCTTCTCTCCTTCCACCACAGAATGTCAGTAGATACTTGTGTGCACAGTTGGAAAGGGTGCATGCTCTGGGTAAATCTTTGTAGTGGATATTCAGGAGACCAGGCTTGGAACTTGGTGATCAAGAAGCATTGTAGACTGCAGCTTGGTTTTTGCAGCTTTTATGTATAATTGAGCTCATTATCTGTCAAGGGGGAGGAGAGCAACACTTTCTTAAGGCATGGAATATACGTAGCATCTCACAATGGGTCTATCTTAATAGTACACTGAAGAGATGAAAAAGCAGTGGTAAATGGACTCAGCTTGTGAAGACAGTTAAGGAAGAAGCCATTTTCTGAGCCCGTTCTTAGATTTGCTGAGACCAGATGCGGACATGTTTATATACTGTATAATAACAATTAAAAAGGACAAAAAAACAAAGCAGCAATAAACAAACTGCATACTAAGAAAATATTGAAGATTATAATTTACAAGTTATTGTTACTGAAACACAGAATATACTTAAAACAATTCCAATGCTGAAAAAAAAAAAAAAAACACAACATATACACACAATATCATATCACAACATACAGTGTTTTAAGATCAACAGGATAATTAAAACAAATTTGTTTTATTGAGTGACTTTAACAAAAATCACAGCATAATCAGGGTGAAAGAAAGGTATGTTTATGCCACCAGTCTTACACAGTTGCGGCTTTCCTGGGGTGACCAATGTGGCTGTGGCCACCACATCAGCACTACTTCATACACTACACCTTCTCAGACACTGAGGGTTAAGGTTGCACACAGATACACATCCCTACTCTGCAGAAACCTCTTCTTAAGGATTACCTTGGTATTAGTTAGGTAAGGGAAACACAGGCTTATAAAAAACATAATATCCAATATAACATTTATGCATATCACAAGTCCTAGCTGTGAAGTGAGATATTGTCTAATAAAGTAGATATAACTGCAATGATTTATACCATCTGAGAATAAGACAGGAATTATGTTTAATAACATTTGTTATTTTTGCTAGAAAAGTTGTACTAACCAGAAAGAGCTTGTTAAAATGAAACATGACAGTTTTCCATATTTTTCCAGCAGACAAAGGGCTGTCAAATACCCTCTTCTGTAAAGAATCTCTTGATACTTAAAATAACCTTCCACAGAAAACATTTTTTCCAGTTACCATATATTTCTGTCCCACTACCTGCATACAGTTTTCCATGTCTACTAAATGTACATTTTTAATCTACTACATATTTGCTCCCCAAAATACATCTTTCACTAATATAATTATTCTTTCTCTATAACAAAAAAATAAATGAATATAACACAGTTGACAGTAGTGTACAGTATACTGTGCTATTTTTTTCTAACAAATCATAATTTCTTGTGAAAATACTTACTAGCTCTTACACTACTATACATTTGCCTTGTCACTGAATTACATCTTTCTTCATTTTATAACTGTGGGTGTGGTGATCTGGGTATCTTGTATTAGGGTTCTGCAATTGTTTGCCTGTTTTGGTATTCAAATTCCCCATGCCTGTTATTTTCTGAAAGCAAGTAAGTAATGATACATTGTAATTAATGATGACTTTATAAGATTTTAACTCTGCCTGATGGATACAAGCTAAAAATCAATCACTGTCTCTTAATTTTCAAAACAAACCAAGAATATATGAAATGAAACGTCACAAAAGGCACTTACATAGAAGATATAAACTGATGGGAAGCTGTTTGATTTATTATACAACAGATAAGATCTGCATGATACAGTTTCCTGATGGTTTATGAGCCTATGAAATCTTTCTAATGAAGGTTATTCCTGAACTCATAAAATTTCATATTCCTGTCTGTGTTATATCATCAGCCTGTAAAGCTAGACCTGGTCTGATAAACATATTAATTATAAAAATAATCCTTCTGTTGATCTAATGATAAATAGAAAAATTGAGCTAACTTCTGCCACAGCAAGAAAACAAAGGGACCAGCAAGACTGACCACTCATTTCCTATTATCTTTCAAACTGGAAAAGATAACTAACCTTTTTACATACCATTATTTCAGATTTCATTTCTCAGGATACTGTGTTCTCTAAGAGATCATAGAATTACAGAATGGTTTGGGTTGGAAGGGACCTCAAAGATCACCTAATGTCCCTGCCACGCAGAGACACCTCCAATGAGACCAGGTTACTCAACCTGACCTTGAACACCTCCAAGGATGGGGCATCCACGACTTCTCTCAGCAACCTGTTCCAGTGCCTCACTACCCTCTGAGTAAATAATTTCTTCCAAAGATCTAATCTAAACCTTTCTGATTAAAACCAATACCTCCTGTCTAATCCCTATGCTCCCTGACAGAGTCCTTCTTCAGCTTTCCGTTAGGCCCCCTTTAGGTACTGGGAGGCTGCTATAAGGTCTCCCCAGAGCCTTCTCTTTTTCAGGCTGAACAACCCCAGTTCCTTCAAACTGTCTTTGTAGGAGAGGTGCTCCAGCCCTTTGATCAGTTTCTGGGCTTGTTCTAATAAATGAAATTAGTCTAAACTTTTGTTGTTTTGTTAGTAATCTGGGTTTGAATATACGGTAATAATTCAAGGTAGAAAATAAGATGCATAGATACATCAGAAAACATTGCATTATTAAAAATTACTCTGAAAGAGACCAGGACCTTTCACAAGCTATTACCTCTCTCAACTCAGAGCTACTAACAACTTGCTGAGAAACAGAGGATGCTAGAGCTGCCCATCAGGTGTAACTGATGTATTCAGTGACACAGTGGAAACCTCCCTTTGTATGTCAGAGGATACTTGCATTTTTATCTCTATCCTGGTTGTGGTCATTCATTACAAATTTTTGTTTGTGTTATAAGGATGCTATCTTGAATTTTGAAAATTGTGTTTTGTTGTATTTTGAATATTCTTTGTTTTCAAGATCAAATTACAATAATAGAGTGAGACTTGCACTTCCACATTAGGTCCTATTTAAAGGAAGTATTTGAACATGTGTTTAAATTCAGCCCAATTGAAAACAACATATATGTATGTTTCTAACTTTGATATAAAAATGGCACAATAGGAATTATTTCCTGAATGGGAGCTTTAATGTCTACCAAGTATGTGATAGAGCTCAAAACAGGATGAACATGTGGCACTTTTATTTTTTATCTAAAATTTGTATAATAAAGAATAAGCTAACAAAAGAACTAATTTTAAATAAAAACAAGGTAGCTGAATAATTTAAATTTATCCTTAGCATGCAGAGGAGAGAGGGAATACACAAAAGACATTTTGGGGTTTCTGTAAAGAAACAAGGACCACATGAAAAGTCAGCTGATGTTGTATTATTTACCCTGTATTTCTATGAATCCATTCACATACATTCTTCAACTTTATTTATCTTTCTGTGGAGCAATTAGAAAGCTTCCATAGTGGAAAAGAAAGGATGTTATCAATTAAGTATAGTTTTAAGTTTCCTTTTTTTTTGTGGTCTTCTGACTATTAAGCATCAATAATTTCTGCTTTGTTACAACGTCACTAAGAAGATTGATTGTGCGTGTCACCTTGATATGAAAAGACTTAAATGGAAAACATATATTTGCAACTCCTTCAAATTCACTTTTCCAAGAAAGAGCAACTCAATTCGACTCAATTAGATTTGAAATAATCTATGTTTTATGATGTCTTGCACCTCTGTCTAGATGAAAGCCTTGAGTTTTCCTTCAGCATTTTTATTGACATTGCTGTTATAACTATACAAAACAAGCACCAAACTGAAAAACAAAACCAAAAAAAACACAAACCAACAACAAACCATCTCACACCATATATTACTATTGTTTAAAGAAAAGCGCTTTGTAAATAGGAAGTGCTGAGACCAATTTTGTGCAGATCAATTTAATTCATATGTTTCATTCAGTGAATTCAGCAGATGGTGGTTAAGGAGGAACTTGTCAAAAATTTGTATTCAGATTTTATTTTCCAAATTCTCCTCCAAAAGCAACCATTCCCATTCCAATGAAAAGGGTACCTATATATTTCTGACATACTTGTGTCTAACCTTTTAGGAACTAATTTTCCATTTGTTTAAAGAGTTGCTTTAACCCTTCCTTCAGCACTGATATTTTCACTAGCTAGCAAGTACAGAACCACGTAGGTTTCAGCACTACTGAGAGCTTCATTCAAGGCTGAAACTTGATTCTCAGATTATTTACGGGATTGCAGTTTGATCAGTTGGATGCAATCCCTTGAGTGTGCTCAGGACATGTTGAAAACAAAGGACTACCAGTCAAGTCAGTTTACTGTTTTGAGTAGGTTGCCTGCCCCTCTGACTTGTGATGTTGAGGACTACAAGACAGTGCTTGCTTCAGGAAAGATGTGAGCCATGGTTTCTAAGATACTATGTTACAGAAGCCATTTGCTCCTCTTCTGGCCCATTAAATATTTATTTTATACAAAGACATACAGGAGAGACTGAAGAAGCTAGGGCTAAAGGATACTCAAAAAATGAATGTTCACATCTCTTCCCCAAAGTGTTGAAAACAGAAAATTTGAAAATGCCAAGGTTGCATCCCAATTTATCATCTCAATCAGTCTCAAGGACTATTGAATATTCTGGCTTTGTGTCATCTCTTTACAGGTAGAAGAAGCCCAAGCTGTTGAAGCAGTTGTCTGTATTCAGTGTCTCAGTCTTGGCTAATGCTGATATTTGTCTATGTAAATACTTGCTGGAAATGTCTTTGTCAGGCCTCTCACTCACCTATGTGTATATGGGATGACTAGACACTAAATGTAGAGGATTATTTTGTAGAGAGCATAAAAAAGCAGTTTCTAATTAATCTTGCAGGATCTAATTAATTATTCCTGTCTCAAATCCCTGAGTGTATTGTTTTCTCCATGGTTTATTCTGCATTTTGACAAGTATTTTGACTGTTTCACAAGTAGGAATGAATTTGTTGGTACACTTCTTGGAGGAATGATTTCCAAAATGGGATGTGTGGCACAGAGAGGTGAAGTTCACAGGTTGTCAGCAGCATCAGGTATAGCTGCAGTAATCAGCTGCAGAGGTTTACTCACTGGAGGATGAAGAAAGCTGAGGAAAGATCTGTATACTCTAAGGTACACATCCAAGAAATGGAAGGGACTTTCAGTGAAGTGATGACTACACAAGGGACAAGGAAGACAGCATGTGGCACACTCCTGCCAGCCTGCCCTCTGGAGTTCAGTTACAACCTAGAAGAAAAGGACTCTGTGTCTTAATCTCTTCTCATATCACTGAAAGACCTGAAAGAAAAGGACAGCTGTTGGTATTTAGGTTATCCTGACTTGATTGACATGTAATACATGTCATAAGTTGCCCTAGGGACAAAGATGAAAGAGTTTAGCATTTTTGGGATAAGGAACAAAGTTTGGAGGAAAATACAACTAGGGTCATATTAATGCATAAGTAGAGATTGCGTTAAGTTGTACAGTGGATGCTTTATTTTCACACACAATATATTTTGTGACCCTGTACTGTTCAATATATTAATACTATATAATACTGTTCTCTAACAGCATAAATTATACAAATCCTTTACCCTGGAGATAAAATACACCCATTACTCATATATGGGTATTTGTTATTCTTTATCTTCTTTAGAAAATAATCTAAATAAACATCCTCTACCCATCTTAGCATCCTTCCCTCTCCTTCTTTTTTTTCATTTAGTCTTTATTCTGTCTTTGTCTGCCCCAAATATGTATAAAGGTCAAATGTTTTTTAACTGCAAAAATGAATGATTCTTGGTACAATGTAATCCTGAATCTAGAATCTTGACCCTGTTGTTTTATGAGATCTGAGGCCTCCTTTCAGCTCTGGTTTTCCACTGACTCTTTGACACGCTTCACTAGACCTAATAGCTCCCTATTACCAGTTACAATTTAGCATCTGAGCCAGGAGCTGGAGGAAAAAGGGAAAAAGGAGTATAAATTATATGGAGTTGTGGTGAACAAAGGTTTTATTTCTCCTGAGCACAACCCTTTGATAGGAAAACGGGGGAGACAAATGTGTTGCTAATTTAATTAAGTACTATGAGATGGCAGAGTCCACAGATGCCATTTAGGACTGGATTAATCAAGAGCAGGTGATGAAAATGAATAGTCACACATAATGTTAGCATTTTTAACAATCCGACACAGTCTAATAGAATCAAGTGCCATTTAACAACAGGGCTCAGTTTTGCTTGCTAATCCAAATTTATCTACACTTTCACCCTGCACATTCATGTAGATCAAGAACTTTGTCCCCTCTCATTCCCATTAATTTTCTGGTGCATTTTGAGTTATTTAACATTTTTTCCCAACATGCTCTTATCCACTTGTACCACATGGAAAACAGCACAGTGAGGGCTGTGAATGAATTGCATTGTAGCTGTTGATAAATTTTCATGTGGAGCAGTTAAACACCTTTGAACAGATGAGAGGTCATCCTTACCAGTATAAAAACTTGCTTTTCCTTCTCCTTTCTAAAAGTACAGGAAAGGTCCTGGTCAGTTTTTTCTTTATCAAGCTAAACCCCCTAATATTTAGGTCTTTAATTTTGTGATGGACTGCAGCTATTTAACATATCTCTTCCTATGTGGCTTAATCTTTCCTGACAATAGCTGAAGAATAGAAGTTAGTGAGATCTTCTGTTTGCTCTCCAGTAAAAGAGTTATTGAAAAGAAGATGAAAATCTGTCAGACTGAAAGCAAATTTAACTGCATATGAAGTCACACTTTCCCAATTAAAGGTTTTCAGCTAAAATATTTTATTTTTTTTTTCTATCCATAAAGGACTAGAATGTAACAATGGAAATCGGAACAGCATCTGGTTGTGTTCTTTTACCTGTGAACAGGCTGTGGACTCAACAAGCACATTAACTTTATAGAGCAGTGGACATACAGCTCATTCTTCCATAGCCTTTGACACAGACAAGAGCGTAGGAAAGTGGTATGACATCTGTTTCTCATCCCCTGTGTGCAGAGAGGGTATAAAGACTGTCACCTATGCTAGGCCCCTGAAAGCTTTATGACCTATTACTTCTTTATGTGGTGCTATAAAAGCAAACCAAATCCTGTCCAACTTGAGACTGACAGAACATTCTGTAGTATGCTTAGTTTTCAAAGTCTGAGTTCTCTTTACCCTTTTAGTAGATGGATTTATTGCACTTCAGAGTGCAATTTCCCATTAGTTGTTATCAGGACTGAGGGGAGCTTCTTTGTGTCACAGGAGAGTAGTTACCCCATCTGAACTACTCCATTAGGTGCTATACATTTTGCTGCATTTGTAGAGCCTTGCCTTTTCTAAACCTTATGAAAGTCAATCACAAACAGAAAAAAATGATACATATAAGGCATGTCACAGTTGCTATCTTTCAATATAGCTATTCTCCAATCCCTGAAGTCTGTTTAGAGCATCAGAACTACTTCTGTGTGACATCAAAATATATGGAGTTTTAGGAACATCTGTGTATTAACAAATCATGCATGAAATACAAAGATAACATATGCATTTATTTCCAATTAGCACTACCAGGATGACCTACCTGGTTTTGCATAGTGTTCTTCATCTCTCTCTTCCCCCTCAAGTGAACTATTTATTTGTCAAAGTACCTTTGACAGAAAAGAGTGGATACCACATGGGAGAAAAACAAAACAGCCTCTCCACACCTCACAGGAAAAGAACCCACAAAAAAAAAAAAAAAAAAAAAAAAAAGGCCAATATGTTTTTACATTAATGTGTTTTATAACCAAAAATACCATTATCACAATAAATTTCAGTGTTTTTTAAACTTAAAACCTTTGTAAATTTACTCTAAGGCATTTAGCAAGAGTGGATCAGATGTGTTCATGCCCAGCTGTCTGTCTTTTCCTCGTATGGTGGTAAAGCACTATAGACCTCAGGTAGTTAAAACTCATAGCTTGGGCTAAACAATTCACCTGTCAGTCACTTCAGGGTCTATTTATCTCTTTTGCCCTATAGTCACTTTTGTGGCATCTTAAGTTGTTCCAGCTATACTTGCCAGAACTTGTCTGCAATATTAATGAATTTGGTTGCATATAAAAACCTTCTGTCACAGATGATGTTACCAAATTTTTCTGCTCATTATTGCCCCCTATTGAGACAGCACAACTCACAGAGCAGGTATTGGGAGTACTGCACTCTGACCCAGAGCAGAGTCACTGCTGTAGGATGGCAATGAATTTAGCTGCCAGAGATGCTTTGCATACATGACAATGACCGGAAATTAAATGCTTATCTAACATCCTACTTCGTAGAATATCAGAAATAAGGAATACTCAAATGTAAATGGTATGAGAAGCTGAAGCAACAATGTACTTTCATTCTAAAAAACTTCATCTAGAGCTGGTAGTTTAGTGTCAAGGTTTGTGAGATTTATGAGAAGTAAGTTATGAAGGAGAGAGAATTGCTATGTGCCTGTCCTGGAGGCCCAGGATGAAGTGGAAAGAGAAGCAACTTTGACTGGGGTGGGGGTGAAGAGTGGGGAGAGAAGAGATCACAGAAAGTATTTGGTGTCTCTTGCTTTAGGCTTTCAGAATAACACCTATAAAGTTCCTTTTTTTTTTTTTTTTTTTTCTTCTTTTCTTCTTTAAGTGCTCATACTTTCTCAAGTATGTTCAATTTAGAGATGGGATCTTGTGCACTTCATCCCTGTTTGAAGGCAAGGTTATATTTTGAAGTATGCATGGGTTTTTAATTAAAAATTTCAAGTAAAATATTTAGAATACCTCTGAATTATGGAATATTTTTGTTTTGCAAATGGAAAAGTGTAACCAATGGTACAACCAATTACATTTTATATTAAGAACAGTGCTAAATTATAACAAAGGAAAAGGTTAAAAGAATTACAGTCTGGATTTATTTATATGTGTTGAAGATTAATGTCTGTGGTTAATTTGGGTTGAAATATACATTCTAATAAGGCGTTAAAATTAGTTCTGAGAGTGCTCATCTGGCAATTATGAATATGTTATAACAATGTCTAATTAACCCTCTCTAAAGCTTTTACTTCTTCACTTTTGTTTGTTTGTTTGTTTGATTGAACTTGAGAACCTAGAGACAGGTGCAAGGACACTTTTTAAAGTGAAATTGTAGTTACATAGAATTGCACAAGAAAATTCCTTTATGTATGTTCTCACTCCCTAAAGGAGAAAGATAAGAGAATCATAAGGGCAAAACGCTTAGAGTTTCCACAATTTGGGGGAATGATTGTGATTGTCTTACACTATAAAGATGTGCAAATTGTCATGCAGGTTTAACCACATGGGTTAATGGAGGGATGAAAAAAATGATAAAATGGCCAGAAGATAGCAGCTTAATGTGTCATGCTTTTCCTGGAGGATGTTAAAAAGTTGAGTACTGCCAGGGTCTTTACTAGAACCTTTAACATCCTTGGCATCTTTAGCAATGACTTGAAAGTGATGATGAATGGCACTTTTTGCAGAAGACACTAAATTCTGGAGACCACTTGATATACTCAGGAAAAGGATGGACATTCAGAGGTACATGGACAGGCTGGAGGAAGGGGTCAACAAGAACCCCATGAAATATGACAGGGACAAGTATCAAGCTTTGTGCTGGGAAAGGAAGAGTCCCTTGCAACACTAGAGGCTGGTGCTTGAGTGCAGGAGAAGCAGGTCTGTGGAGAGGTCTAGTTGGGGGATAGACAAGAACCAACAGCATGCCATGTCAACACTGACAACCAACAGCGTCACTGAGTACCAAAAGGACCATAACCACTAGGTTGAGAAACAGCCAGAACAGTGTGTGCAGTTCTGGGCTGAAAGAAAGATGTCCATCAACTGCAGCGATTTCAGAGAGTTGGCTGGGAGTGGGAGCACTTGCTCTGTAAAGACAGGCTGAGAAAGTATGGCTGAGAAAGTATTCATCCTGGGGAAGAGGTGGTTTTGGGAGACTTAACTGTAGCCTTCTAGTACCCGTGAGAAGATTACTCAGAAGACACAGCCAGACTCTTCTCAGTGGTGTGTGGCAGCACAAAAAGAGACAAAACCTTAAGTTGAAACAAGAGTGTATCTGGTTAATCAGATACAAGAATCTCTTTCATTATGAGGACAGTGCAGTAGTCAGTGAGGTTGCCTAGAGAGTCTATGGAGACAATGTTTTCAAGGCTGGATAAAGCCTTGAAAAACCTGCTCTGATGTCATAGCTAACATGTCTTAGAAGTCCTTTCAACTGGAACTGGCATGTGATTTTGTAACAGATAATAGTCATTTAGTGTTAACATTTGTTTAAAAGTGTACCTGGATTAGTAGACAACTGGCCACAACCAAACGTGGTAGTGCTTGACTTTTGCTGGGCTACCAGGCTTTCATAGCTCCCATGTCTCTGTCTGCAGCACTTGGAGCAGGACAGGCTTAATAGGAGGAGGAGGCAGAGGCTGCTGTGTCCCATTAGGACAAAAATGGGCGCAGTCCCTTTGAGGAGGTTTCTGCTGCTTCTGGCCTTCCTCATGAAGTATGGTAGCTCTGTTCCTTTTGAAGATAAATACTTAAGTAGTACTGTTTGGTCTTTCCATCCCACATAGTGACAGGGAAATGCACAATGAATACACCTGTTGCCTACAAATATCAATAGCATGAGTACTGTTGAAAGAATTATTGTGACATATGTAGAAACTGTAATAATCTCATCCATTTGGCATTCTAAATATTGAATTTCTTGCCTGTTTAGTATTCTAAGTGTGCAGTCTTATCATTGCAACTGTGCTGGGGCAAACTTATGCAGACTCATGGACCAAAGCTCTCAGGAGGTGAGTCATCCCTGGGATATGACCTACATAAGTTACATACATTAGCTGTTATTTCAGGTGAATTTTCAGTCAGATAGGAGTATTAAAGAGATATTAAAAACAGCTAATGTTTATATCAGTTCTGTTCCTTACCATTTGCCTCACAAATGATTACTCCACAAAAGAAATGTATTTCAGCTAGAGGTGGAGGGGAAGGAACAGCGGACTGACCAAAGCTTCCCACCCTCTTATTGTGCACAAGACATGGAGGAAAACAAGACAGAAAACTGGGGAAGCATGCCAGAGAGGAAGACTGGGAGTGAGCGAATGCCGATGCAGGGTAGGTGGGGGGGTAAATGGGAGGGGGCAAAGAAAAGAAGGAGACTTGCCACGTAGAAAATAGTAAGAAAAAATCACATTTTTCTTCAGCTGAAGATATTTTCAGAAATTAGATCTATCTACTGGAATTTAGCACAAAGTAAATCATAAAATTCCATCAATATATTATCATCCAGTCTCCTTTATTTATCCGTTTCTAGCTAGTATATCTTTTGTACATTTAATTTCTGAGCTGATGGTTTCAGGTGCTGCTATGTGTTAAGCACCAGGATATTCTAAGAGTAATGTTTAGATAATAAGCAAAGTTGTTCACAGCTGCAACTAGGAGAGAAAAGACACTGCAATATACTCCAACCAATAACTTGTTTTCATCAGGTGAACTGTAGATGTATTTTCCTGAGTAGGTACCTAGTCATGAACTATACCAACTCTTTTTCCTGCTTAATGAAAATATTCTTATGCTACAGATATCACAGTAAAGGATCTCTCATCATTGAAGTGGGTGAGTTGGACCTTGCACCTAAAATGAGATTAAAAAAAAGAACAAACAAAAACTAAACAAACAAACAACAAAACCATTTTTCTTCATTGCTAAACAAATCAGCTGATCCAGTAAAATCTATCATTGTGCAAAATTTCTTGTCTTTCTGTTGGTTAGATTTTTCTCAGACTGTGTACACTTGTTATCCTTGTTACCCTTGTTACCTTTGGCTCACCTGAAACATCTCTAGAAAATGTGCAGCAAATACCTTACTTTTCTCTTGATATGCCCAAGAATGGATGAGATACTGAGAAGAATTTCTTCTACTGCTGTAATGTGTAAAGAAGAAGAAAACAATATGTCCTGTGGAAGAGGAGGAAGAATAGATTATGGGAATGAAGGAGATACAGAATCAAGCTAATACTCTCCTGCTTCAGTACATTTAATGACTGCCAGACTCGCTCCAGTGCATTAAGTTTTTGTCCTTGGCAAAGAGGCTGTTTTGCTGTCCTGTCCCACCAAAGCATTCTGTATCATGTCATGCTTTATTGGTCTGCATATATGGATGTTTCTAGATCAGTAGAGATCTGTCACAACAGTAGAACAGTCGTTAATTCAGCCAGTGCTGAAAGGACTTGCTTTCTTTCCTGCAGAAATCTTGATAAAACCTTGAAGCAATATGTTTGACAGCTTCCAAGGAGCTGCCATTCCTCTCCTTTTCATAGCTAAGATGACAGATGTTCTAGATTGGAGGTCTAGATCTCCAACCACACAGATTAATTAATTAATTAATTTATTTGTTTGTTTTGTGAGTTTGTTTTAAAACTTGAAACAAATCTTGTTTTGAAGTGTGAAAAATGACCTACTCAAATGTCAAAAAATTCTATATGTACCTAGGGAAAAATCTGTCTTTGGGTTCCTATAGTAGGACATCTTTCATCCTAGTTAATTAAGTATATATAAGTGTATTTGAGGCCTGTTAGGATTAAGCAGAGATGCAGTAAATCCCAGTGAGGATTTTTTTCCCTCATAGCTTTAGAACTTGCATTTTTATGTAATTGTTATGTTTCTTTGTTTCGTTTGTACACTGTGGTCTCTTGTAGTGCAAGACGAAAGTGGCCATGATTTCCACTGGTATGATAAGACATTTTGGCTGCCACATTCATAGAGATAAATTGGTTATTTTACAAAGTCTCAAAGGGTGAAGGCTTGGGGTTTTATTTTAAAGTTTGTCACATGATCTCACTGCATGACATCGCAAATCTCCCGTCTCTGCTTTGTTGGCCTATATGCATGAATAATTTTCCCAGTACTTGTTTGTAACTGAGCGGGAGAAAGAGAGAATTACCGCTGCACAATCTCTTGTTGTCCACGATCAGCATTCCGTTGGTCTGAGCTGGCTTACAACAGTGTAAAGACATCAGTGGCATGTGTTATAATATATTGAGCATTGTCCTGCTGAAGAACGCACGAAAGAAAGAACATTGTTCTACTAGGGAGCAATTCACTGTGTTTTTCCCAGAGACTCTTGGGTCAAGTTTTTATAGGCCTATTTGATTTTCAAATTCTTTTTCCCCCTTTTTCCTCTCAGTGAGCCATAGTGTCCAAACTTGTCTACATTTACTTCCCATGTTTTGTGCATGGTAGATGTCCTTTAAAAAGAGTATCTCAAATAAGTCTTTATTCTTGTTTTGTTGGCTCTTATTCTGTGTTTTCATGAACTCTGGCCCTGGCCATGGCAACTGCAAGAAAAATGTTAACATTGATTGACAGGATTAAGAAAGCCTCCATGCCTATCCGCATTTCAAACACTTTGGGAACAATGGTGTTTGGTGTGATTGAATTAATGAGATATCGCAGACTGTCAAAAGAGCACACATACTTTACATAAACCTGATTATCTTTGCATGGCAGAAATGAAAAAAAAAAGAAGGCTACAGAGGTTTGGCTTTCACTCATGCCTCCAAAGGAGCCATCAAAGTGTGTGCCCTGGCTCAGAGAGTGATGTGCCCGCTCAACTGGCCTGCCCTCCCTTTCTCTCTACATACTGCCTGGCTCTGCTTAGCATACATCAGCCATGGGCTTTAACAAGTCTATTCAGGCGACTGGGCCCAAAACAACACTCTTTTCACAACTCAGCACCTCTGTTTTTTTTTTTTTTTTTTTTTTTTTTTTTTTTTTTTTTCCTAGGGATCTATTGTTTAACTTGAACTAAGCATACATTTCAACAATTAGACCTGAACTGGCTCCTTCTACCCTAGCTTAACCCCAAAGAGTGACATCAGTCATGATACAACATATATTTTGAGAGGTGAGCCACAGTTGGTGCTCATGTTTAGCAGCAGAATTGCTGGATAGAGAAAAAAGTTTCATAAAGAACCACTTCACACTTAAGGCTTTAAATGATAGTTTGGTCCCCCAGGAAAATTTTCAGCAGGCAAAATGACAGGGTGAATACATACAATTCACTGAAGTAGTGCTGTATCTTAACATAAACTTTAATTTTATTTTATTATTATTTTTTTTTTTCCAAGAGGACATCATGTATTAAGAAGCTGTGATATGAAATGTAATCCAAAAGCTGAAAGGATTCTACCTACCTACATACCTGTCTGTCTATCTGTCTACTTACCTGCCTTATAACTTCTCTAATCGTTTTACATGGTCCTTTTTACCACAGATGAGCAATGCTTTCTCAAATGTGTGCATTCGTGGCTTACTGGAAATCATAAATTTAATGGAGGTGGAATTTGGTAACTGAATAGTTTATATCAGGGCTTTCAAACTTTTTGAAGCAGGCAGTCACTTTTTCTATTGAATTAAACTCCCTAAATTTAAGAGACCGGATGACTTTTTTTTTTTTTTTTTTCACTCAAACATTGCTCATGTAATTTTGTTTTTCTTCTAAAATACTTTTTTTTTAATTTTTTTTTATTTTTCTTCTCTTGTGTGCTAAATCCAGTTTGAAAAAAAAAAATGGAGAAAAGTTTGCTTGTGCAAAAAGCTCTTGTTAGCAAGGCATGTCTGGCAGTATTTCTAGTTTGACTGGAGTGAAGAGACACCTGGAAACCCTCAAAAAATCATTCTCATGAGAATGTCTGTTTCTGCAGACATATGGATAATATAAATAAATTTTAAATAAGTGTTCTAACTTTGCTAGTATACTTGCATCTACCCAAATCTCTAGATCTCCAAAGCTCCTCCTATCAATACTTCTCACCCACTGGGAAAATGAAGCTGTTTTTTAAACATGGAAGAGAATAGTGTTTTGTTTGTTTGTTTGTTTTGCTTCTTCTTTTTCTTTTTTTTTTCTTTTTTTTTTTTTTTATATTTAACTTATCATCTGTAGATTTTTTTCTTTATATCATACTTTAGGTCTTAAGGTCTTAATAAGTAAACAATATATATTCTTTATTTGTGTAACTTCATTGATAACAGTGTTGTGCTGAAAAATATAAGATTTGATGGCCATATATCTATCTATATCTATATCTATATCTATATCTATATCATCTATATCTATATCTAATCTATATCTATATCTATATCTATATCTATATCTATATCTATATCTATATCTATATCTATATCTATATCTATATCTATCTATATCTATATCTATATCTATATCTATATCTATATCTATATCTATATTTTTTGTTTTCACAGCTTTATGGACTTGTCCCTAAAATATTGTATTACTCCCTCAAGTTCTGGTGATTCTATGTTGGGATATATGATTAATTTTCACTAAGGATTTTGAAAAACATTGTAAACATACAGAAGTTTAAAATCATTTGGTGGCATGTATTGAGTGTTGCTTTGTAAATCATTAAATAATTTATAGCAAAACTCATTTTGACACTTGTGCATATTTTCCAAGGCCATGGATTAGTAGCAGACCTATCACAACAGATTAATGATGCAGATCAAAGAAAATGAATAAAGCAGTGCCCTGTGAAGTTGTAAAACAAAATATTTCCCCCCAAAGCTCAACCAGTAGATGGCTCTGTTTCACAAACCCTGTTATGATACCCAGCTGCCATATCCTGCCATATCCTCCCAGTTAGACCTACTGCAACCTTTTTGTTAGCAAAAATTTACTTTTGTGTAAAAACTGTAAGATGATGTGAGGACGGTGGTATTTTGAAGCCTATATAAAGTTGTCTGAATACTCAAGACATTTGAAATTCATATGTGCACATAATAAGCAGAAGAGATAGAGACAGCTAGTCAGTCTGACTCATCCTCAGAATAATCAGGCTTCTTTGCCCTACATGACAGGTCATGGACTTAATATCTTTTGCCCCTTTTTATGAACAGAGCACAACTGGGATTTATGGAACTTACAGTAATAAGTAGGGATGCCACCACAGGTCACTCAAGCTTATACTTCCTTTTTTTATTTATTTTATTTTATTTATTTTTTTTATTCCCCTCAATCTTCTTACCCGCACTCCAGCTAGTGTGCTTTCCCCTCTATGCCTTACACAGTCAACTGTTCCTTCTGTGCTCTTCTCCAGTCCCATAACAAAGACTTAGGGAAGGGGAACTCTAGTGCATATGGAGGAGAGAATCTTTCCTTCTTGAATCTCAAGAACTTACACACCTGAAAAAGAAAATCTGTAGAAAAAGGAGCTGAACAAATAGCTAACTTTGGGAAAGAGAAAAGACAGAAGGAAGCCCTATAATGATATAACCCTGCAGTTTCTTAAAGCCAGACTGAGGGCATTGATGTCATCCTGCAGTGCTTTCTGCAGAACACCCCGCTCTGCACAGCACGAAGCTGTTTCACCTGCCAGAGAGTGCCACTAGCCTCCTTTGTCTCTCAGGGAGGAGCAAGAAATGACAGTCCTGCCTGTTTCTCCTGCTGAGAGCTCTGCCAACAAGTTAAAAAATGTTTTCCAGCAATTCTTTAAATTCACAATGGCAATTACATGTCTATGAGAACAACAACATAAAGTAAGTGAACATGGAATATGGCAACGATGATTTCTGTTTTTGCTAACACAGGTATTGCTGACCTTTATAAAAACTTTGGAATGCACTCCCTGCTCACTTAAGAGTAAACACTCACCCTATCCTTTAATTTTCTTTCATCTTTCTAAAAGAATATTATTCACTTTTCCTTTCTTATTGAATTTGCAGTAATGTTATTTTTTTCATTTATTAAAACTACTGTAAGTTGAAATTTTGAACTTTCATTCTTGATAAATAGAATGTAAGTTTTTTCCTCACTGAATAAATAATTTCCATTTCAGTGAAGCCTGAGGTTGAGGATTCTCAAGGGCTTTAAGCGAACAAAGTGTGGTCTGCTGTCAGAGTAATTCTAGTCTACCTTCTACCTCGTTTCACCATGGTTTTCTTCTGTTTTTTTTTTTTTTTTTTTTTTTTTTTTTTTTTTTTTTTTTTTTTTGTGTGTGTGTGTGTGTGTGTGTGTCAGCACTAGCATACATGCATGCCCATGGTGTACTTGATCACTTCCTTCACCTGCTTCACCCCCTGGCTAATGTTAGCACAAAGAAGGCAACACCTGGCTGGGTGTTAGATGGAGGTGGGATTTCCAGCTTTTAATTACGTATTTTACTTAGATGAGCCTAATGCAATGGTGGAACCCTAGCCCACAACAGGAAGTCTTTGAATGTTGTAAAGACACATGTTTAAGTGTATGTAATTAACAACTATAACTCTTGTCATTCTACCCAAGCAAAAACACCTTTTTTTTTTTTTTTTCCCCTCAAGCTTCTATAGTAAAAGAGAAGCTTCCATATGGAGTCCTGCATAAAAAAGGGAGGTCCTTTTAGCACAAATGATATTATCACCTATACTTTTGCCAAGACATAGGCAAAATTAAAAAAATAATAAATAAGCATGAATGAGACAGCCATCTACAGTTTTTATAACAGCTGAAAATTCTTACTATTACTGTACAACAATTTTGTGCAATCAACCACAGGAGACACATTGACAAGTAGCTACGAAAGCAAGGAACAGAGACACGCAGAAGGTGTGACAGAAATAATGAAGAAAAACATCTTCTAAGTTTGTCATATATGCCTTTGTTTCTTTTTGGTTCCACTTTGAATCTCACATATTGAATTAGTTCCTTCATCCGGATTCAATAAAATGCACGCAGTCAACAACATACTAGCCACACAATCATCACCCCTGACTCAGACCTCTTTCTAGTGTAACTTAGCCAAATTCCTCTTGCAGCTTGCACATAGTTCACAGTGACTTCAAAGCAGGAAGTCTTGATGTCCCCTCTGTCTTCTTAATGAAAACTTTGTTTCCTTTATCATGACATGTATTTCTAACATATTCTATATGTGAATTTAGTTCAGGAATAATGACAGGAAAGAACTGAGTTCATGCTAAGCTTACATTTATTAGGTGATCCTCATACATTTGCTCTCAAGTTGATGTGTCAGTATCGTCATAGAATCATAGAATATCCCAAGTTGGAAAGGAACCAACAGGGTCATAAAGTCCAACTCATAGCTCCACACAGGACCACCTGTATTGGGTTTATGTGGCATGGATTTGATAGTGGGCATGAGTGGCCTCTGTGAGAAAAGTCCTGAAGCTGCCCCATGTTAGATAAGGGCCAGTTTCATATAGCTCCTAAGGGACCTATTGCTGACCAGAGCTGAGCCAATAAGCGACATTGTTTGCACTTTTGGGAGAGCATATTTAAGAAAGGGGGAAAAAAAATAAAAAAAGAACAGCTGCACAACAGCAGCTGGGAGAGCAAGGAGTGAGAAATATGTGAGAATCGGCCTGCAGCCCCCAAGAAGGAAGGCAAGAGGCACTCCAGGCAGGCAGCAGCAGTTTCCCTGCGGGCTGTGCAGGGAGAGTCCCCTGGTGGAGCAGGCTGTCCCCCTGCAGCCCATGGGTCCCACATGGAGCAGATTTCCATGCTGCAGCCCCCCCCCGCCGTGGGTGGAGGAGCCCCCGGTGGAGCAGGTGGATGTGGCCTGGAGGAGGCTGCAGCCCATGGAGAGCCCCCGCAGGAGCAGGCCCCGGGCTGGAGCTGCAGCCCGTGGAGAGGAGCCCCCGCAGGAGCAGGGGGTCTGGGGGGAGCTGCCACCCAGCCGTGGGGGACCCGTGATGGAGCAGTTTGCTCCTGGTGGATGGACTCTGTTGCATGGATCCATATTGGAGCAGTGTTTGAAGAGCTGATGCCTGTGGAAAGCCCCCGCAGGCTCAGTTCAGGAAGGATGACATCTGGTGGGAGGGACCCCACATTGGAGCAGGGGCAGAGAGTGACTGTGAAGGAGCAGTGGAGGTGATGAAGTGTTACGGATTGACTGCAGCCCCCATTCCCTGTTCCACTGTACTGTTTTGAGGAAGGATGTAGAAGTGTGTGGATGGAGTTTTCAGTTTTTTATTTTAGTTTTTCACTGCTTTAGCTTGTTAGTAATAGGTAATAAATTACATTAATCTCCTTGCACTGAGACTATTTTCCATGTGACAATAATTGTTGAGTGATCTTCCTGTCCTTGTCTCAACCTTTGATCCCTTTTTATTGTATTTTCTCCACCTTTCCCTTTTAGACTGAGGAGGGTGTGTGTGTGGGGGGGGAGTCGAGGTGGGGGGTGGGGGGGTGGAGTGCGGTTGTTGTGGTGCTCAGCTGCCCAGATGAGTAACACTACCACACCACTCAAATATCAAGCCATATATCTGACAGCATTGTCCAAACAAATTTTGAATTCCAGCAGGCTCAGTTCCATGACCACTGCCCTGGGAATTCTGTTCCAGTGCCCAATCACACTGTCTCAGTGAAGAACCTTTTCCTAACATACAGCCTGAATCTCCCTGTTGCAGCATCATGCTGTTCCTTTGGGTCCTGTCGATGTCCCCAGAGAGCAGAGCTCAGTGCCCACCCCTCTGCTCCCCTCATGAGGAAACTGCAGGCTGCCATGAGGCCTCCCCCAGTTTCCTATTCTCTGGGCTGAACAATCCAGGTGACCTCAGCCACTCATATACCTTTCACTTTGGACATTTCATGATCTTAGTTGCCCTCCTTTGGACACTCTCTAAAAGTTTTATGTTCTTCTTATACTGTGGTGCCCAAAACTGCACACAGTACTTGAGGTGAGGCTTCACCAGTGCAGAGCAAAGTGGCACAATCCCTTTCCTAGATTGCCTAGCAATGCCATTCTTGATACAATATCTTGTATTGATACTTAAGTGGCTGAGTAAAAGCTACTGACAATGAGTTTGGACTTACACTAGCAAACATAAGGGGAATGCTTTAAAACATACCAATTAAAGCATGGTGGCTGGCATATTATAAAACAGCTCTTTTATTTTTATAATCCTGGCAGACCCTTTAAGTCTCATCTCTAGTAATATCCTGACCCAACAGAACTTCGGTAAAAAAAACCTCATTTACCTCAGGGCTCTCACAGTTGCATTAGTCTTTCTAGGAAAAGGCAGAGACTACTCCCAACATTCTTTTTCAACAGAAAGACCAAAAGCATGGTCTTTCTGACATCTCTCCATTTTTCTAACTATTAAATCAGCTAGTGCAGGTTTAAATGGTATGGATGAATAGAATATGTTAGATTTTCAAAAAATGTTGCAATGACATAATAAGTTTTTCAGCACAAAGGCCACAAATCATTTTCTGTTAAAGATGCTTGGTTCCCAATTCTTGAGAAATGTGATGTAAACCATGGAAAATAAATTTAGAAGAATGAAAATGAAATTGAACATCATACTAATTTCCCTTAAATAGAAACATATTCTAGGTGGTGTTAATTTCCAGTTACACTTTCTTAATGACATTCTACATTTTCATCTTTTTTTTTTTTTTTAACAAACATTTCAATAAAATTTTAAAAACAGGGTCATTATATGTTAAATCTTACTGCTTTACAAAACTCTTCCCTAAAATATTTTTTTTTCTCTAATGACAGTGCATGTAAAACAATTCACTAAACATGCTATATATTTGTTTTATATTTCCCTCTAGTTTAAATATAGCAACCTTTAATTTTAAATCTGACTACATTTAGGGGTTAGCAGTTTTCCTTATATTGATGACTGCACTTTCCTTTTCATCTTGAAGAAGTGCATTCTTTGCACTGCAGACTCAGTATCCTTGAGTAACCGGAAATCATTAATAAATATAATTATCACTAGGCAAAGCTTTGAGGTAAGTACAATGCCCTGGCAAAGCATGTTTGACTGGATGAAAAAGTTTACGGAGATTAACACCCACAGAGTTGGCCCACTGGTAGGTTGTTGCAGGTTAATGGAAATGTGTGGCAACAGGCAGTAACATTAGCAGGGTCTTTATCTTTAGGTCTCATAAATATTCTCCTTAACCCCTGCTAATACATGTTTCAGGCTTTTCTAGAAAGAATTAGGACAGCTAACTCTATGCTTATTGTAAGGATTAGGCACATTCTGTTCAGGGTTTCCCTGCTCCCCACTATCAGTTCAGAAGTGTCCAGCTTTCTGGGCACTTAATTTGAGTTTATTTCAAGTGTTGTGATTTTCTGATTGCTGCTTCTTGTCTCTTAACCAAAGGAAGGGATATCAACAGCAAATTCCTAGGCTGTGAGAGCTGGCCTCTTGTTATTTTGTTTGAAGTGTAGTGCTCTATTAAATAATGCCATGAAATGTTAAACTGAAAGTTCATGCCTTGCAGTACTGAAAAGCCAGTTTGGTCATTACATTGAATTTAAAAGGAGCATGAGCTTCTTGTAATCATACATAAGTTTATTGTTCTTTTTAGGTCTTTGTCAGTTTCTTTGTATATTAAACCACAGAGACTTTAGTAGATTGAAAACGGAGCTGGGAAGGGGTTAAGGATCTTCGTTGACTGCAATTTCTCAATCAGCCTCAGGAAGCCTCAGGTCAACTTTGCTCATAAAACTCTGCACAAATATTTCTTTTTCTATCAGAGGAATTCTAATTCCACACACAGACCACTGCCACTCAGATTATTACACATTATTAAAAATTAATTTTAAAAAATGGTTTGGTCCCTGTAATCTCCTGTAGTACAGTAAGAACCCAAGCTTTGGGAAAAAACAAATCACTTCAATAATAATGAAATAAATACTAAATATAGTCGTCGTCCTCCCCCCCTTTTTTTTCTTGCTGTTCTTATTTCTGTTATCCCCAGTTTTATATTCTTTGCTCTTTTTTCCACCTTTTATGGCAGAACTGAAGATTCTTCCTCTAGCTACAAGACTGTCCTTATGAAAAAAAAACATCATGTGGAACTTAACGAGGATAAAAACCTTCTATAGAGATTAATAGGTTTCCATAGAAATTACTCTAAAACCCATATAATTTAGTAGAAACTTTAATAGAAAATGTGAAAAATCACTCCCTCCTGTGGTAAAATGTGTAAGAAGGTGGGCTCAGGAGAAAAATACTTCTGTCGCAGAGAGACTGTTATGCTGTACATAACATGCAACCTTACAAAGTAAGATTTGTCTGTCCCTTACAGTATAGGCCTGTAACTAAAACTATCCAGACCAACTTGGCAGCTTGCAGGGAAGACTCCTTGTGTCTTGCTCTGTCTAAGCACTAGGACTCCAGGGCAGATACACCAAAAAGTTGCTCCTTCCCTTGCACCCGGATGCGGTTTTTTGTTCATCTCTCCTCATCACAAAGTTGACCGTATTTGAAAAATGCCTTATGTCCAGCCATGTATTAGTGTAACAGACAGCAGAAAGGCTTGTTAGATGACTTTGTTGGCACCATGTCCTGTGTGGCACAGAGAAGGAGACATGAAATCCTGGTGCATCTGGAAGACATTTTGGGGTGGTCAGCTGCATGGGCAGGAAAGGAGAGATGCAGGAGGTGGGGTGCCTGCACAGAGTGGATTAGGAGTGGGGAAAGCCATGAGGGTGGCAGCCTATGGCATGACATAGACCCAGAGCTATACCTCAGGCAGCAGTGGTCACAGGTAGGTTATCTGCACAGGAGAGAGTGTGGGGGCTAGTACTACTCAGGAAGCTACTGCCAGGTACATAACTGGAGAAAAAGAAAGGCGTGTGTGATGGGCAAGAGATTTCTTCATCAAGAAATATACATATATATATATCGCCATTGTCTTTTCCTCTCTGTTTGAATCATATCTATTTTCAGAGTTACCTTGTTCTAATTTGTGTTTTAATAAAACTTGTCCCTTTGGGGTGTTTGTGTTGCTGCATTGTAGAAGAGATGGGACTGTTCTACTTCATGACTGGTGGATTTTGGATCTCAAATACATCTGATGTAGTCTTCTTAGTATACCTACTGCCAGTTTCAGTCTTGTAACTATCCATGTGCATATGTATGGGCTGTAATCTCCAAATGGATGCTGGTCCTAAGATGAAGTTTACTTAAGAGAGACATTCTTTTCATCAAACTGTGCCACTGGATTACCTTTCATAAACAAAAAGATTCTCACTGAATTCCACAGAAATCTTGTGTATGTGGGGAAGAGCAGTTAAAAACTGATTTGGTATGTCAATGAACAGGTAGAAGTCCCTTACCACTCTGAAAGGCTGTTTACTTGTTTATTTGTACACTTTAATAAGCCTATTAAATATAAATATGAACACTTTTATTTATTAGAAGTCACAGAGAGTTCTCTTAATTAAGGCACCATTTTCTTTTAACTTTATCATGTCAACATTTTAAATTAAACATTTCTGTGCTAGTTAACCTAATATCCCTATAAGTAAAAATAAAAAATAAAAATGCGTGTTTGTTTATGTTAAAACATTTTTGTCTTTACAGAAAGCTTTTCCTATAACGAAGCATAATGAAAGCACTGAGATAACATTTCTTATTTTTCATATTTCTTCACAGTAAATTCTGATGGATGGGGTCATTTGTGTTAATCTGGGTTCTTATCTGAGCAACTTGCACTGGAAACTAAGAGAACAGAAAGGATGGGTTTGAGCCATCAGCTTTGAAAAAGGAAGGGGAATATGGTTTCTGGAAGAAGTCTGGGGCTTTCCCAGGGAGGAACAGTGCACATGTAAGCAAAACACGCATCAATCAAAATTGTGCAGACAGGGCCATCTGTTGATCTCCTGTTTAGTTGATCATTTACAACACTGAATACTTTTCAGAAGGTTGGTATTTGAAGGGTGCTGGTAGATAGCTCAAATTCCAAGGCAACTCACAGAGTTCCTGCATTAATAATTGACTGAGTAGTAAAGCAGCAGCTTGTGACTGTGAGTAGATTTTCACTTGTAATGACTGTTGGATTTTCAGTGTGTATGTGTGTATTTCAGACATAATATGAGAAATCCTATGGAGATTAAAAAAGTGGAAGAAACAAGTGGATACACCTTAAGTAATATCAGTTATGTTGATGACTCCACAATTCTTTCCTACTGTTTCCAATATGATGCACTGAACACTGTAGTTTTAAATCAGTGAGGAAAATGAGATCATCCCTAAATGGAGCAAAGCTAACTTGTACATAACTCATTCCAGACAGTAGAAACAAGGTAATGCCACAATGAATGGTTATATTGCAGAAGCAGCAGATGAATTCAAATCATGCATATTGAAAAAAAGGGATATTCAAAAAAATATTAAAAAGTAATTTGGAATGGCTCACTCATTCAACCACTCATTCAATCACAAAAGGCTCTAAGAAAATGGAGCCTAAGAATGTGTGAAAGTTTACTGCAAAATATAATTTGTTCGTACCCTGTTCTCTTGAGTATGAAATCATGAAAAATGCATTCTGTTCATATAGAAACTATGGGGGGCATTTAAAGGTGGTGCTGGTGAAGACCTACGTATTTCCTATATCAAAAAGAAGAGAAATTGTATGTTTCCAAGATGGGAATGCAGCATAAACATATGTACTTTGATCATATCAGGCATAGGGATGGAAAAGACCTTGAAGTAGTTAGTACATATGAAAGGGATAATAAGAGACCACCCTTGCAGAGGATGACTGGTGAGAAGATGGTGTATGACAGATGACTGTGAGTCAGTTGCTTATAAATCAAACAAGAAATGGACTGAGGAGGCACCCAAATATTGCAGAAAGATGTTACCAATATTTTGCATGGATTTTACCTTACTTAAGGGAAGATAAATGTCCCTCATACCTGATTTAGCTCATTTCTATTATTATTTTGAATTTCTGATCAAATGGAAGTCTTGTGGCATTCAGAACCTTTCCAGGCAAGTGGGAATAAAGAAGAAAATCTCTGTATATACATAAATGCAAGATGAAAACTTATGTAAAATATTTTGACATAAAAAAGACTGTACTCCAAACCAATTAATAGACACTGTTGTCTCAATTATATTATTTTCTGTAACATTTTTCAAAAGATGCTTTCTCATTCTGGATTATTCCATTTTAGGTTTACATTACTACTATTACTAAATAGTAATAGTAAAATCAGCTTCACAGAAAGGAGGCACCACTACAGCATCTTTTCCTTCTTGTCTTCTTTAGGTAGGAGGATCTCTGCAATAGGGATAATATAGCTAATGGTGTGCACATAACAAGCACAAAGAATAAGAGAAATGGGTCTGAAGAGTAACTATGAACAAAGGGATACATCCACTATATTTAATTCAATTTCAGCTCAAAGATACGTTCCTTTCTGAATGATGTTTTCAAAAAAAAAAATAGATTTGCTTATATTAAAGGTCTGCATAGTTCAAGTCTGGACAAAAATCCCTTTCAAAGGAACTGAAAAGAGACTCCTTGTTTTGTTTTGTTACAGGAAAACAAATGTATTGCACTTTGTATAAGTATTATATCAGAACCAAGTATAATGGCGTTCATACGCGTGCTGTTTCTACATTTGGAACTTCCCAACACATTCTCTTTTTGTCCCTACACTTTTTAGTTTTTATTTTTTATTAATTATTCCTTGTCTCTTACCTTTTTTTTTCTTCTGACAATTCCTTGTTCATTGAACTATTTGCTTTTAATTCACTCTTCTCTTTAAAGAAAGGCAAGCTTGTAGAGTAAGGATTTTATAACAATTTTTATTAGGTGTAGGCAGGTAAGAACTTGGTGCTGCTTCTACTAATGTTTTCTAAAGTTTATCTGACCTATATGTAATTTGCAATTATAATTTACCAACACTGACTTAGAAGTAAAATTAGAATCAAAGATCCAAACAAACAAAACCTTTCAAGCTCTCATTTGAGAGAAAATTTTATAAACATTTTATTGTATGAAATCACATAATGAAAACATGAAAACATGTAAAGAAAATCTATTCAGGAAGAACAGGTATGTGGCTGCTAACAGTGATCTTTATCAGAATCGAATATATTTGTTCATGAAGAAATACATGCAATTTTTTTCAGAAGTAGCTGCCTAACCACTATATTTATGCACAAAAATATGCATGAGTACTAAAATAAACATTTGAACATATGTTTTACTGAGCCAGCAATTCATTTCTTGTATTTTATTCCTTGCTTTATTATTCACAAAGAGTGTATAACTTTTTAAAATATGAAACTGCAGAGCTAATGCTCAGTCTTTCATTTGGAGGATAAGAAAATTCATCAAACTTTCTATGTATTTTTGTCTCCTCTTTTTTTGTCTCCTCACTTTAAATTGTTCTGCACTTGTCTCCTGAAGAAATCATGTTTGTATTGACTTATTCAGGCTATACTCCTTTTTTATAAAAGCCATCTAGTGAAGTAGGATTTGTTATTCAGAAGGCCATACAAAAATACAGATCATTAGCTCAAGTAAACTATCCCAGTCTCACTGGCTTCTGTAGTGTTTTGGGAATTTTCCACAGGTGATGTCCTCCATGTTCCAAATTTCAAACACTCAGTGGGTGTGCACTGCACTTTTTGTTCTGTATGTCATTCTGTTATAATGAGTTATATATGTATATATATTTTGAGGTGTTGTCACTCCTACCATGTGTCCAGGAGACAGTAAATCTTATTACAGTTGGTTATCACCTCTTAAGAATGGTATGCTACAGAATACAGTAGCATATAAGTGTTGTGAACACATCTGGAAGATTAAAATAGCTAGACAGGAAGTTACACATAAAATGAAGTAAACCCTGATATGCATTTAAGATTTACGTGATGCCTTTATTTACAAGATAAGTGATTTTATAATACAGGAGATGTGCGTCTTAAGTAAATTGTTGGTGTGGTGTTGTAAGGAAAAATAGGTAAAATAAAACAGAAAACTTCAGAACAAGAACTGTTTGATTAAAGAATCTGTTGAACAGGAAACTACGGCAAATGCACTATAGGGGAGCTGTAAGACAGAAGAATATAGAGGAATATTACTCATGCTTTCTCAGAAAGAACTGTTTATGGACTTAGACTAGTATTATATAGTATTCAAATTAATGCCTTTGACAGGATGTGTTAATGAAATCTGTTGAAGATGCATACAAAGGAGATATCCCCACTAGAGAGAAAGACCAAAATGCTCAGAGGAGAACCCTGAACATGGGAATAAAGAGCCATTCCTCTGGTTCTTGTACTATAGAAATAAGGACATTCTGTGTTGTTTTATATTAGTGCAATGTCTGTCTCTTTTAAAGGATCCCATTTAAAATCCTTCCTCTGGATAGGTTCAGAGGTATAGTGCTGTCCTTTCTATGAGTGGACTATAATAGGATAGGACAGCTTGGCTTTCTTCAGAAAGACTCATGTTCCCAGAAGTAAGGGAATAGATTCATCTTGCTTGAAGCTAGATAACTACATCTGAGCTAAAAGGTTTTTTTTATAGACAGAGGTTAGGGTCAGTTACCTTTGTGCTATGGTTCTTCAGTCATCATCTCCCATGTAGAAAGATCCCTAAAGGTATCTGTTTCTTTCCACTAACTGTAACTATCACCAATGTCTACTTGTAAAGAGGTCAGATACATCTCACCCAGAGAGTCTGACAAACCTGGAAGCCTTGAGAGATGCTTCCCCACTGGGAATAACATAGTAAAAAGTCATTGCTATGACCTTCTGTAGAGTGTACTGCAAATTTTATTAACTTATCTAGAGAAAAGATTAATTCAAACTAATGTATGGAAATTAGATATTCTGGAATGATTAGGGAAGTGAAGATTTGATTTATTATGGAAGAATGAAAGAGCCCAGCTTGTATAGTATCAAAAAAAAAAAAAAAAAAAAAAAAAAAAAAAAAAAAAGATAAGAAGAAACAAATTTTCTCTTATAAATATGGTGTAGGAATAAACATCAAAGAGGTAGGAAAAATGAAAGGCAAACCTAGTGTAAAGACATTTAAGCTAGAAATAAGGTCTATAGATAGATATAAGAGGAGGAAGACTTGGAACAGAGTTGCTATCAGAAGGAAAGGGGGTAGGAGACCAAACTTCTTTCTATTTGGATTTAGGTAAATTTAAAAAAGGAATTATAAAAATGTAGCTGTCTGGAGTAATAGGCAAGTGTGATTATTTATGCTACTTCTACTTTCTTATGAGTGCTTGTGAACAGTAAATTTCAGAACAAACATACTACAAGATTCTAATTTTTAATTTCTGATCCTGGAGACAACAAAAGAATGCAAAAAAAAAAAAAAAAGGAAAATATTTCCTAATTTAGGAAGCAAATTTTTGTTCTACATATTTTCTGTGCTCTATCAGTATTGCATCTGTAAAATATTGATAACAGATTTATTGTATATTCTAAGTGACCTCTGTAATCTGCTTTGTAAATATTCATTGGGTGTTCAGAAACCAGAGGAATGATTGGCTCCCTTTTCTGCTGTAGTTTTATCCATTCCTGGGACATCCTGAAATGAAGTTAATCTTATGCTCCTCTTCCCTCCATTCTGAATATGTTTCCTTAGTCTTTTTTTTTTTTTTTTTTTTTTTTTTTTTTTTTTTTTTCCTACAGGCTTTTAAATCTTATTCCCTCCTTTTCCACATACTGTCCCTGTTGCTTTCTATTCACTCATTATTGGTATGGGTAAAATGTCTCCTGCAGTTTGTTTTAATTTCCTAATTCAAGTGTAATGTTATTCATTTGAAGACCTTAGACATGAAGTCTCAAAGTCAGGTTGACTATCTGTATCATTTGTTCCCTTTCCATATCCAAATTAAATCTGGGCTCTTATGAAAGACCCTGTGTAAATTTTACAGCTATTTTACAATTCCTTCCCAACATGAGTCTCCCTCAAATATAATGAAACCCTCAAATCAACTTGCTGAAGTCATTGATGCTATGTAACAGCATATTCAGCAGGGAAATTCTGCTGTGAAAATATAGAAGAAACACAGAGATTGCTCCAGCTTCTGGCACTGTCATCACAGCAAGAGCTGAGAAATGAACCTTGTGT
The DNA here is from genome assembly GCF_009819795.1 of Aythya fuligula. Taxonomy (NCBI): domain Eukaryota; kingdom Metazoa; phylum Chordata; class Aves; order Anseriformes; family Anatidae; genus Aythya; species Aythya fuligula. Next base: position 93,034,325 of record NC_045560.1, read on the forward strand.
CTTCTGAAATCTAGGTGGTGCTTTCTCAACTTTTGATATACAAAAACCTTTGCCTGCCTTGTAGCATACACATTTCCTTCAGAATTACAGAAAAAAATGGAAAAACTTGTCATATAAAATCATAAGGATGCAAAAAAGAATTAAAAATGTAATTACTGGAATTTACTTTTCAGAATTATATTGTAAAATGTAAAAATTCTAGGCCATTACACACTAATGCTTAAAGAGAAGTAGAGATGTTTTTATTTATAATACTTTCTATCCAACATTTATTATCAAACAGCAATTTCAAGGCAATGCCACCAACGTCAATAAACTTCATAGAATCACAGAATCATTAAAGTTGGAAAAAAACCTCCAAGATCATCTGATCCAACAGTCCCCCTATCACCACTATCACCCACAAAACCATGTCCCTAAACAAACGATCCAACCTTTCCTTAAACACCCCCAGAGATGGTGACGCCACCACCTCCCTGGGCAACCCGTTCCAATACCTGACTACTTTTTCTGAGAAGAAATTTCTCTGAATTTCCAACCTGAACCTCCCCTGGTGCAACTTGAGGCCATTCCCTCTAGTCCTATCACTAATTATGTGTGAGAAGAGGCTGACCCCCAGCTTCCCACAACTTCCTTTCAAGTTTTAGAGAGTAATAAGTTCTCTCCTGAACCTCCTCTTCTCCATAGTGAACAACCTCAGTTCCCTCAGCCACTTCTCGTAAGACTTGTGTTCCAGACTCTTCAACTTGCTGAAAATATTTAAAAACCTAAGGTAAACTTGCATCAACTCTCAATACTTCATTTATATATTTCACTCTTCTGCACCTGCCTATCAATGTATATAGAATGTAAATAAAGCTTTACAGAATTTATATGAAAAATGGTTTTCCAGTGTCATATAAACCAGCGATTATTTATTTAAAAAAAAAAAAAAGGTAAAAAAAAAAAGTAATAATGTTATTAGTGCGTTGACTGGTCTTCCTTCCTTCCTTCCTTGCTTCCTTCCTTCCTACCTTCCTGTAAGTATCAAGGAATAAGCATATACAATTTCTATCTAAAACTACGGAAAATCTATTTTGTGGTATATTTCGTGGTCCCAAATAATAAAAAAGAGTACAGGGAAAATAGTGTCAAGGTCTGAATGTTGAATAGAAGTAACACAGAAGAACTGTTTAAAATTTTATTCTATGCAAGAAGCATAATTCAAGACAGGGAAGAGTTGGGATTAAAGTGAAAATAAATGTAAAAATAAAACATTTCCTTTTGAAGATTATTTGTTTAAGGAAAGCAA
>NC_045560.1:93040615-93055615 GCF_009819795.1 Aythya fuligula
TGTGGATGTCTGGACCCATTGTGGGCTTGCTGATAATGACTTCTTTATTCAAGCCAGCTTGTAGGAACAAGGAGATAAAGAAAAGGGAAGAGAATTATAGCATATGCTCATGAAAGTATTCTAAAGGTTATAAACAGAAAGCAGGAGTAAAGCTACAGGGTAGGGAAAGGGATCATAAAGAGAAAAAAGAGTGGAAGGGAACTGAGAGTTGAAAAGGAAAAAAAAAAGCCAGAGTTTCACTCTATTTCTTTTTTGACATTATGCAAAACAAGCTAAGTTTTAATAAACCTTCTTTTGAAACTAGTCCTCCCTTTGGGATTATATTGCCCTTTAGGTTTTCATATCCTAATGTTCTGCTCATCTTGTGAGGCATATAAGTATTCCCAATGAAGGCAGAGAACTGTTCTTCCCCCTCACAATCTTTTATTTATCTTTTGTTCTCCTCCTTTCTCACCTCCCTCTTTCTAACCTAAATGAACTCTCTAGGGCTCAGAGATTTTATTTCTTCCATTAAGTGTTGAATTCCTATTATATAGAACTTTTTTCTCCTGTTTCAAGCTATTTTCTTTTCTTTTCCTTTTTTTTTTTTTTTTTTTTAATTTTTATTTAAATCATCTTTATCAAATTTTATGCAATTTTAATAGAACATTAATATATAATATATAGGGTGAAAAATTACAGATTCATTCAGGCTCACTGCCCTCTCCTTATTTGGGGTGTATTTTGGGAAATGGTAATATTTATAAAATTATATATCCTTGAAACACTCTATTCATTTATTCTGTCTTTTTCCTTGCTACTGTACTTCAGCTTCTGTTTTGCTGATGACTTAAGAAATGAAGAATTATATTATGTTCTGCAGATTGGACTGTAGGTGCCATGCAGGTGAAGGAAATACAAAAAAAAGGTGAGAAAATAATTTATCATAGAATGGCTTAGGTTGGAAGAGACCTTGAAGATCATCTAGTTCCAACTCCCAAAGAAAGAATGTATAAAAGGAGAGCCATCCCAAGGTTCACTCTTGGTGTGGGAAGAAAAGAAATACCTTTATTTATTTTATTTTTTTTCCAAGATGAAAAACCAGAAGAAAAACTAGATTTCTGATAAAGCAGGTCTCCATCAAGTAAGTATTTTAAATACAATGCCAACAACAACAACAAAGAGAATGAACTAACAAATCTTTAGTAGGGCAGGAAGTTAAGTATCTACCTAATTCCTACATGAAAATGAAAATCTCACAAGTGTATTTCAACAGATTCAGTGGTTTAGGACTGAGAACTCTATTCTTAGAGACATAAAGTCAACATCTGGAAATAGATAAGATGTTCAGGAACTACACATCATTTATTTATTTATTTATTTATTTATTTATTTATTAACATGACTGAGAACAAACGAGAATTTCAGTTACATTTCTAGAAAGACCTCAGAGCAGCAAGCTATATGACATCTATTCAGTGATCTGAAGGTGTTAAACAACTGAATTAATGGAAATTGGGGACTAGGTGTCCATGTCACGGAAGAAAGAAGATATATAACGTAGAATGCTAGTAAAATGGTTGTCCATTATTAGTTCGTAATGGCGGTAGTAACAGAGATGATCAGAAAAACTTGCTTTTATTGCATAGCAAACAGGCATGAAAAATTTCTGATAAACTCAGGTGTGGGAAATGTTTTTGTCCAAAAAGTTTTGCTTCTGGCTTTTTAAAAATAGGTGGATCCTTCTATCTGAAAAATAAATATTTCAACTGGATTAAGATTTTTTTTTTTTTTTTTTTTGTGTGTATGTATTGACTTCACTTGTCAAGTCAGATCAAATAGTATTCTTTAGAGGCATGTACCAGTAATTGTACATCTGATTCAGCTGCCTCAGTGCTTCATGAAAGTTGCGGTTCAGGCACCTCACTTCTGCCCCCTGATGATGTGTCAGGCTGCAGCATGAGTCACAGAAGAGACTCAATCTACCTTCCGTAGAGTTTCCGTATTCCCAGGTTCAAATATGGAGATATTTCAGATTGGGTTATGTATAAGGGGCCTTGCAGACTCCAGGTCAATGTCTCTGATACTCTGAATCTTCAAGTAAATTCACTCAGCACATGCAAGAAATAATACAGTGAATGTGTTGGTGTGGAATAATGAAATCTAAGCTAATTAAATGTGAAATACTTTGTATTTTAAAGTTGAACTGTAGTCATGCCCTCACTGCCATATGCAAAGTAGTGTCACCTCAGGAAGTAGCAATTTACTGCCTTGAAACATGGAAACAAAATGCTCTGCATAGCCCGGAGAACTCTCTGATGATGCAATAGCATATTGATGCTAGAGTTATAACCTTGCTGAACTCGCAGTAGGAATGTGCTGGTCCAGCTTCTCTTTGCCAATGCTGCAGACTCCTGGAATAGTGCTGCTTTTGCTCTAAATAACAAACAAATCCTGCCTGGCTGTGAGGGACGCTCTTTAAAGATTGCAGTGAGGGTGGTGTAAGTAGAGCTTGTAGTTTAAACCTGCAAATTTAATCTAGAGTGTCTCTAGAGTGTTTATTAACTGGACTCATATTTTACTGTACACAGGTTATTTCTGTAAGTGATTCTGCTCCTTAAACACAACCCCAAATGAAATACTTTTTTTTGCAAAAATTTCAGCAAAGCATGATTATTGCATTGCTGAATATGTTTCTCTGCCTCTGCTGTTCTCTGTGCACTCTGTAAAAACAAAACAAAACAACAAAACAAAATAAAACAAACAAATAAACAAAAACAAACAAATGAAAAACAAACCAAAACAAAACAACAACAACAAAAAAAGAAAAATACAGATACTCTCCATCTGTCCCAGGAAGGTTTGTAAGCACTATGGGTTTGAAACTGCAAACTTCCTTAGCTCTGCAGTGCCTTCTGGGCTGCAAGATCTTCAGACATCATTTCTCCTTATTTATAATTAGTTTTGCTGCTGAGGGAAGTTCACTCAGGTGTTAGCAAACCAGTTTGTTTTGTACTTTGATTCTCCTTTCTCTACCTTTTCCAGACCTCTCACAACTCTCATCTCTTTTTTAGCATGCTTAATGTTGCTACTGTAGCCTTTCACTGTGCATGTATGAAGGAATTCTCCTCTTGTGTGGGCTTCTCCTAGGGAATTTTGCCTAACTGAGCTGTTCCAGCAACATTAATATAGAGTAGCCCTGGACTTGAGTGAGAGAATCCATCAGAGTTGCTTCACTGAGCCCAGAAATGTTTGGACTTGTTAATGTGTAATAGGACTTGCCTTAAATTTCCTTAGAGGTGTTTTGACCTGTCTTGGGAAAAGGGAATCAGAAAGTTTATCCTCAACAGTGTAAAGGCAGCAGTGTAAAGCAGTCAATTCCTAGCTCCTCTCCCCCTTCCATTGCCCCCCCCCCCCCTCCCCAGTCAACACCTAAAATTCCTGCCCTCCAACACTCTAAAATTTATCCATTTATCTGGCATTATCAGGTGAGCATCCTCTGGGTGGCTTTTTCTGAGTGTTTTTTTACAATGGCTTTTCTTGCCACTGTAAAGCTTTGCTTAACTTCAGTAGGTCCAATAACATTGAATAGACCCCATAATCTGTGAGCTGCAATTAGCTTTGGATATCCTGTGTTCTACCTGGCACAAAGCATAAATTTAAACCTCTTTGGCTTCTTCCCTCCCTTCTGTTTATTTCAGTGCCTTCCTGTTCCTTATTCCTTATCACACGGTAACCTATGTTGTTCTTCCCATACTGCATACCTCTTGGAACAGCTTAAACATCTTTGCCTTGTTTTTATAAATTGGAAAATAAATAAACTTGGAAAAAATACAAATATTTTTTATTCTCTACAGGGAGAGACTGAAACCATAACGTAAGGCAACAGTGTCATGCATCTACAAGCCCCATATTGAGAGAAGGCAAATAACATTTTGACTGAAAGTTGCATGATATGATTCTTTTAGTTTGGGAACACTTGACGTCCTGAGAATTGTGATCAATTTTGGGCACTATAATGAAAAATGGTGAAGGGCAATTACAGTAAGTGCAAAGGACAGGAACAAGAACAAGAAGGAGAGGAAAAAAAAAAAAAAGTGGAAAGGGAGAAGGCTCCAGCAATCACACTTAGTTAAGCTGATGGAACAAAGACAGAAGAAACATAATAAGGTGAGGTATGTAAAAAAAAAAAAAAAGAACAATTTGCTATCCTGGTGGGTGATACAAGAAAAAATGAGTTTATACTGCAGTAAGAAAGTTTCAGAACATCCTCCTTTTCCAGCATGACAGTCAAGAAACATTGTTTTGATTTGCACAGACCTTTATAAAGGTGTTAATTGCACAGACCTTTATTCTTGAAAGTCTTGAAAGTCCCTGCTATTCCCATCTCTACACTGAAATGGTGAGTACTGTCAGTGTGGATTATCACAGCTGTTTGTCTGACCTGTTTTGGAAGATCTGCATATATCTGTAGGCTGCTTATTTCAGGCATTAGACCCATTAGACCTATTAGGTGCCATTCTCAATGTCTTGCACTTATCAGTGATGAAAAAAATAAGCTTTATGTATTTCAAAAACAGCATGCCTTCTTATCCATCCCAGTAAAATACTGTCCTTTTTCTTTACATGGAGTTACTTCAAAACAGATGAGACAGTAATGGCTGCAATAGGTACTATCTTAGATAAGGAGTTGGCCTAGATACCTATTTAAGGTTCTTCCAGTCAGCTTGCTTAAATTTTCTGGATTTGTCAGCAATGTAATTTCATGTTTGTGCTGGTTTCATCTTGATGGACAACTAAATTCAACTACAACATCTCTCTCTCTCCGTTTCCTTAAAAGAAGAAGGGGAGAAAATATGATGAAAAAGGTCTCAAGGGTTGAGATAAGAACAAAGAGATCACTCACCAATTACTGTCACAAGAAAAACAGACTCAGCACATGGAGATTAATGTAATTCATTGCCTATTATTAACAAACTAGAGCAGTAAGAAGCTAAAAGCAAATTAAAAGCATCTTCCCACCAATCCAGCCTCTTCTACCTCCTCCCCAAAAGTGGCACAATGGAATGGTGAATGGGGGCTGCAGCCAGTCCACAACACTTAATCTCAGTTGTTTCTTAATCTTCACTTTTCCCCTGCTCCAGTGTGGGGTCCTCCCCCACGGGATGCTGTCCTTCCCAAATGTGGGCTTCCCACAGACAGAAATTCTGCAAGAACTGCTCCAGTATAGAGCCATACCACAGGGTACATCTATCAGGAGTGGACTGGTCCAGCACTGGTCCCCCATTAGTGACAGCTCCTGCTAGACCTCCTGTTCCTGTGTAGGCTCCTCTCCATGAGCTGCAGCTTCCTTCAGACCAGATTCACTGGCTGCACTGTGGGCTCCTCCACAGGCTGCAGCCTGGAGATCTGCTCCGCTGTGGTACCCTATGGGCTCCACCATGTACCTCTCCGCAACCACAGGGGAACTTCTGATCTGGCACCAGGAGCACTTCCTGCCCTCCTTCTGCACTGATCTTGGTGCCTGTGGTATTGGTTCTCTCTACATTATCTCACTCCTTTCTCCCAGATGCTGTTGCACAGACATTTTTCTGTTTCTTAAATATGCACTCAAAGTGCTGCAACAAGCATCATTTATTGACTCAGCTTTGGCCAGAAGTGGGTCCCTTTTGGATCCAGTGGGAGCTGGCTCTTATCTAACATGGGACAGCTTCAGGACTCTTCACAAAATCACAGAATCATCTAGGTTGGAAGAGACTCCAAGATCACCTAGTCCAACCTCTGACCTAACACTAACAAGTCCTCCACTAAATCATATCACTAAGCTCTACATCTAAACATCTTTTAAAGACCTCCAAGGATAGTGACTCAACCACCACCCTGGGCAGTCTATTCTCACAGAGGCCGCCCCCACAGTCCCTTCACTACCAAAAACTTGCCATGTGTACTCAACACGATGATGCTAGGAGATATTAAGTTGCACTGGTACTAATACAATTTTAAAACTCAGATAACTGAAGCCAAATTACTTTCATATTTTATATGGACTTCAGTTGGTGTTTATTTATGAAGAATCTTGGGTGTACTAAGGCAGTCTTTGCTGAAAACTAAGCTGTTTTGATAAACAAGTTCCTGGCTTTTCCAAGATGCTTCTACACAAGCTGCAAACATATCCTTAAATTTCAGCATTGTAATATGCCGGTTGGACAATTTTGGGATCAAGAAACTGTAATCCAAAATTCTGTCTTTGTTAATTGGCCTGTCCTTGTTGTAGGCTTCATTGTGAGAGCTGTATTCCCTGTGAATTTTCTGTATATTACATCAGGCAGAAATTTCACATGAAATATCATTCATCTGTATAATTAAAAATAAATAAATAAATAAATAAATTTTACTTGATCTGAAGTTCTTTGTTAATGTTCCATGACTCTCAGTTCCAGGATTTTTAGAGCAATTGCAATATCTGAAACTGTCTGTCAGTATGCTTATTGAACCATATGAGTGAATCTGCATGTCCTGAGAACATGATGAGGTTGGCCCTTTGGCCCAAATTTCTAGTCAGAGCCAATCTCTTATCCTGGTGAACAACTATATGTATATCAAGTTTCATCTTCTAATCAATATTTGGAGCACATGAAGTGTGCATTTTTGTGGTTGGTATGGACCCTTATGAGTACTTCAGAATATGTCCTGAAAGATCTTATGGAGTGTGAAAGGAAGATGACCAATGCTCCTCTGTCAATCTTACCAGACATGTAATTTGAAATTGTAGTGGTGGAGGGTTTTTTCTGCTGGTCAACCCCCTTTTTTTTTTTTTTTTTTTTTTTTTTCAGTATAACTTATGCAGTATGTATAACATATGGGTATATTTCAGCATTAAACTTGGAATGATTCATGCTTATGTGTAACTTTCCTCATTTTGTGCATAGAAATATTTGATGACTGCTCAGGTGGATAAACTAAAGCATGCTTGAGGTATTAGAGCCTCAATTATTATCTTTCTTTGGAAAATAAACCATGGCTACAAAGAGGTCGTGTGTAAATTAAAAATGAAGCAAAATGAAAAAGTAAATAAGTCAGGAAAAAAAATAATTAGCTGACATAAGTTAATTTTTTAAAAATACTTGTTTGTGGAACAAACTGTAATTAAACCCTTAGTGAGCATATGGTATGCAAATAGTAAAGCAGTTTATTAGTATGTATTCAGCAGAATATTTGTGAAGATCATCCACATATACATATAAAAGCCAGTAGAAAACTAGAATGCAAGTATGAGAGTGGTCTAGTAATGATGAATGTTTATTCTGCTGATATTTTTGGTTTTGAAGGAACCCATCAAAATATAACCTCTGTAAGGTACACAAACCAATTTCATTTTTTAAATGAGGGTGCAGGTCTAAGATGAGGGGAGAGTGAAACTAGCTGTGTTAAGCTAATTAAACCTACTCTCTTTTTTTTTTTGGTAATTTTCTAACACCAGGTACTGAATTAGCTGCAACCACCTGTAACAGTTCTGGTTTCAGTTTTCAATAGTGTGTACTCCAAGTCATGCTGGAATGGTTCCTTTCTCTGTTTCTCTCTTTCAAGTGAGATGGCTTTTGAAAGTTTTGTTCCAAGAGCTGACTTGCTACTTTCAGAGACAGATTTTGCAGAGCCCTAAAATCTACACACAGAATTAATTTTACATTGTGGTCATATTAGCATTAATTAAGGATAAAAAAAAAAAAAAAAAAAAAAAAAAAAAAAAAAAAAAAGTAGAAACACATAAGCCTAAAGTAATCATAATGCATTTTTTCAACAGTGGGACAGAATTTGGCCCAAATCTAGTCAGTCATTGCATTATCTGGTCAGGTCTTCCTACCAAGAGCTTCTAGTGACCGGTTGTGCAGAACGAGTGAGATGGGATAAGTGAGACAGTGAGATAGTAAAGGAAGGAATATGGAGCAGTAAAAAGGAATATGATTTTCTGCACTGCAGTGGTATTTTGGTGTTATGGAGCTAGGCCTCTGACTTCATGACAACTTTTATTCCTTGGGGCCACTTGTAAAAGCATAAATGTAAGCACATAATTCATCTGTGCAAGTGCTGTGTCTTAGATCACAGGTAGGGCCTCATTTCCATAGCTGAATTTTTGCAGCAGAAAATAAAAGCAGAAAGCACAACAGAGCACCAAATCTGAAATGACAAGAGTTTACTCAAGTATTGATTAATGACAAATCTCTTCGTGTCCATACAAAGAATAAAGTCCACTGTATTTATAATGCTTAAGTAAAGAAATAATACATAAAATAAAATAAAATAAAATAAAATAAAATAAAATAAAATAAAATAAAATAAAATAAAATAAAATAAAAAGTTCACACGATGGGTCAGTTATAGTAGTTATACTAAATGCATTTATTTTGAACAAAGCCCAGCTATAGCAAAATATAGAAGCTGAACACTTGGTTTGATGTGGAAGAAGCAAGTTGTTATTACATTTCTGAGATATTTCTGGAACACGAAAGAAATGCATTGACTGCCAATATATATGTTAATTGTTTAGTTATTGTACATTTACATGTCATGTTTCTTCCATGACTTTCACCATGCAACACTGTATATTGAGGAAAGGGGTCTGACACTTTTTAAAGTGAATTCATCTTCAAAATTGCAATAACATGAAAAGAGAGCAAAACAAAGACTAAAACAGCAAAATAACTGTTGAGTATTGTTACAATTTGCTTCCAAATAGTGGAAGAAAGTAAGGAATGGTTCCTTAACAGTTCTAAACTGCAAAATAATTCTGTACATTAATAAAAACAAAAACAAAATTTATTTGCTTTGTTGCTTCAATTCGGTTACTTTCAGAGTCATCTGAACATTAGTGGAACTCCAGCAAAATGGAAGTGTACTTTAAGACAGGAAAGAATATACTTTGTTTTCATCCATGTGCTTAACTGAAAATAGCTTTTCACTTATACTCAATTTGTGACATTTTCTCAACTGCAATTTTTATTAGATAGCTCAAATATATAAACAGAAAATTGGTTTAATTGAATGTTCTCTATAGATCATTAATTTTATGATAAGTCCTGAGTACATCACAAAATATCGTTGTTTTCTGAGTGCTTTTTTTTTTTTTTTTTTTTTTTTTTTTCATTAAAGTCCCCAATGGTCTTGAAAGTTAATAATCATGCTTGAAATTAGATTATAATATTTTGTTGAAATTCACATGAATTATATGTATTTTCCAGTGAAATCTTAGGATCTTAGAATCATAGAATCATTAAGATTGGAAAAGACATCCAAGATCAGCTGGTCCAACCATCCCCCTACTACCAATATTATCCACTGAACCATGTCCCTAAATACCATGTCCAGCTGACATACCTTTCCTTAAATATCTCCAGGGACAGTGAATGCATATTTCTCAGTTATCACATCATCTGACAACTGAATTTTGGCTGATAAATTTCCAGATTAAAGACTAGAGATTGTGGGTATATATATCACATGCTTAGAAAATATTACTGTATTATTATTATTATTATTTGTTAGGATTCTTCAGAAGAAAAAATAAAAATACTCAATGTATTACAGCCACAGTTTCCCTTTTAAATTGGGCATTCCAGATCCAAATAAAAGTTTTTGGTTTTAATTTCAAATTCAGACTGATAGCTTTTTTCTTGGGAATCTTCAAAAGTCTGATTTCCTTTATTTTAAATAAAAGGTTTTCTTATCAAGTAACTTTGCATGAGTTTCAAAGACAAAAGGATGGCAAAATAAAACAAGTGATTCAGCATGTTGTCACTCAACAACGCTAGCTGGCACTTCAAAAAAAAAAAAAAAGAACTAGGTGAGGTTTCACTAACGCTTGCTAATTTTGCTCAGTTCATTTCTGTCTAGTCATACTAAAATTATTATAGGGAATGATTCATTTGCACAAGCAGAAAACAAGGGGTACAAGAGGCCCTCTTTCATGGTGGAATTGAAGAAGACATTGCAACAAAGCTAAATTTGCTTGTTATTTGGTTTCCTCTACATCCAACCTCAGTGGTTTGGCAGATCTAGATGGTCAAGAAGTCTCCTCCATCTCAGGAAATGTTCCAAAAAACGTGTCTTAACAGCACCCTTTTATAACACAAGTTGTCTAATTTATGCCTCACAATGCATCTGGGGTAGCTTGCTAGTACTCACTCCAATTACAATTATAAATAGAACTTCAGCATATTCATAATGTGGACTGGTGGAACTGAACAAGCGCTAGATGAGGCTGAACATGACTTACAGGTAATGGAGAGGATATGTATTTCATGCTTCTCAACATGAGTACAAAAATGCATAAAGTTCAAATGCTACAGGCTGAAAAACACTTAAAGAGAGCACTAATCCAACAGTTCTGCTCAGTAAATGCTGTTTTGTTTCAATGAGACAACAAGCCTCAAGGAATCTGATTCTTTAGAGTAAGATGGATTTATATGTGACCTTTATATAATATCATTACAACTTTATACAAAGATTAAAGGCAGTGGATTAATGTCAAAGATTAAAGGGGCAGTATTAAAAATATATGGGCATGTTTGTATATATGATGGTCATTTCAAAGAAATGCAGCTAGAAAATATCCAAGAGGGTCAAATCTCAGCAGTTTGCAGAAGTACCTTTTCTCTACAGTCAATACAGGAATGTTTCCTGGAGGACACAGTAGGGAAATTGTCTGGGTAGGGACAAAGATATTGAGGAAGATATGGGAAAGATGGCCTTGCTCAGACTGATTTCTCTTCTGCCAGTTCTTCTGAGCACAGAACATTCAGAGACTCTGGTATATACAGTAAAAGATGGTATATAAAAGTAAGAATGTAGAAAGCTGAGATACTTCCTTGTGACAGGATTAAGCTCTGATTATAGAAGTATCTCTATGGCCTGCCTTTAAGCACAAAACTTGTTATGTATTCTTTGTGACAGGGAAGAGAGAAATAAATCATCTATACATCTCACTGAGATCTTGAAACATCTCAGACTTGTTATTCAGTATGCTTCTCAAGGTTCAAAGAGAACTACTATTTCAAGTTTTGCATCTATACCAGTCAAAAAAACTGCATGCACTCAAGAATTGTATCCCTCTGGAAAGTTTCTATTTTTATTTTATTTTTTTTCTTTAATGGATAACATACAATCCAAAACCAATATATTCTTTATGCTTGCTGTGTTTCTCAGCTTGTCTGGCCAAAGGAGGATATGGCAAATCTGAGGTGTTATGTGGTGATTTATCCATAGGAAAATAATCTGAAACCATCAAACTCATAAAAAAGGGATGAAAAACAGGTAATAGTTGTCAGTTGCTAGCTTATCAAACTTCTCCTGGTACAGAGAAGGCTAAAGGACACCCATATATATGTCCATGATTTTTGATGGTTCAAAAAGGGAAAAGTGTCCTTTTATTTTTTTTTTTTCTTTCTGCAAAACTCCTCTATATTATTTAAACTGATTCCAGAGAAATCCAAGGGCAGGACATATCTTTTAATAAGGCCATGAACTGTATATCACAGCTAAGGCTAGTAATAAACTCTAATACTGATGTTATAAAAGCCGTCTTAAAGCAAGGTTAATAACATGACAATAGTAAACACCCCAGTCAGCATAAAATGAAATGAAGCCTACGGTGTTTTAAATGCATGGGTCCTGTGAAAAAGGATACCAAGAAAAGACCTTTTGTTCATGAGTTTCTATATATAAAAAATCAGTTTTCTGCTTGTGTTGAAGGTCATCAGTGCATGAAAAACAGAAGAAAAACAAACAAGAAGGCTGCCATTCTTAGCTGCAACATGGTGGGATAACATAGCAGCATTTAAAATACTGCAGATGCAATGCTTTAAATGAAGATTGATATAATTTCTGAAATTAGAGAAATTCCATTAACAATGTATTACATTAACAATTGTAATAATTGTCATACATTAACAATATTTTATTCTTTCTTTCTTTTCTTTTTCTTTTTCTTTTTCTTTCTTCTTTCTTTCCTCCTTCCTTCCTTCCTTCCTTCCTTCCTTCCTTCCTTCCTTCCTTCCTTCCTTCCTTCCTTCCTTCCTTCCTTCTTTCCTTCTTTTTCTTTTGCTCTTTCTCTCTTTCTCTCTTTCCTCTTTTCTTTTTCTGTCTTTTTTTTTCCTTCTAAAAATAATTTATTCACTTTAGAAAGTGACAGAAATACTATTCCTTTACTTCATTTCTGCAACAGAACTAAAACAATCTTAAAAATGTCAGCATAACTTGCTGGCCATTTTCTGAAGAAACACTTTCTGTATAAGATCACTGTTCAGTCCGTCATTCAAAAGGAAGAAAAAGAACATCCAAGTTCTGGATCAAATTTAAATCTTGAGTGAGTTGTGAACTACTGGTTGGGATTAAGGATGCTTTCTGAAATTCTTAATCTCCACTTAGTTTTTCCAATCAGAAGGCATTTCCAGAGTCAGTGAGTTCAGAATATTTGAATTAACAAATGAAACAAAACAACAACACACAAACGAAAAACAAACCACAGATTTTCAGACAAATAATCTCTCTAGTTGTTTCCAGCAAAGAACAATGATTTTTTCCATTCATCAAAATTACACAGAATATTTGCAGGTTCTCAACATAATTTCTGTTTCCTGAGAAGGCAGAAGATAGGAAATATCATGTGGGAGGCTATCATTTGCCTGACTTTTCTTAAAAAAAGTTTAGAAACAGGCAGGAAATCAATTAAAAATACAGAATGCAACAAACAGAATTTTTGTATCCATTGTGGTGCTTTTCTACATCTTCACTTAACAATTTTCTCAATTTGTTTGCCTCTGAAAACTCTGGTGATGATTAAAATTCTCTCCCCAGGTGAAAAAACAAATGAACAAAAAAATCTTATAAATCTAATGATATTTCAATGTCAATGTGTAAAGCTTATTTGAGCAGAAAGAATGCTCATTTTAAGTAGGTTAAGCTTGTATAATATAAAAGTTTTCAAGATAGAAGAAAATAAGAAAGATCACATGATAATATTTCTTCTAAAAGGTAGGGTTTTTTTTTGGCTAGTCCCTTGGATTTGTCAAGAAGCTTTCCCTTTTGGCTTCAGACACTTAAAAATTATATAACTTTTAAAATATATATGTGCTATTATTTTACTTTATAAATTGTATTGCTATTCCAAATTAACTCTCTGGACATGAAAACTCAGTTAATACTAAAAAATAAGGCACCACCACACCTCTTGTTAAACACTTTTTTATTTTATTTTATTTTTTATTTATTTATTTTTTTAATTTCTCCTTAAAACCCTTCAACTGTAGAAGTGTAAACAACTGTCAGGACATCATGGTAGTTTTATATAATATGAAATGAGAAACTCTCCAACAAAAGAGGAACTGTACTTTCATAATGTAAATTTAAGTAAAAGACAAATAGAAATTGAGGTAGGAATGTACATCAATTTTTCAGAATACTTCAATATATGAAGATATGTCCTGTTTTACTTATATATTTTTGTTTGTACTTATTCTTATCCAGATTTTTCTGCCAGTAATTGTTTACCTTTCTCTAGATCACTGTAACATCTAAAAACCTTACTCTCTTGCTTGTTTGCTTGTGTAGAGGACTCTTTCTTTCTCTTATTTTTTTTTTCTTCAGCCCAGTTTTATTTTACTAGTGCCTGAATATGCTGAATATGAATTATGAATATGAATTCAGCTCTTGAATAAAAGGACTCAGTCCTTACAGGTACTTTTAGTACTTTTAGGCATTTAGTATACAAAGCAGGTACTAAATGTAAGTTGAAAGGTCGTATTATCTCTGCATGTAACACTAGTGGAGATATTTTTGGAAAACTGCTCTCGATTTAGCATCCAGAATTCAGACTATCTGCTGATAACATTGGAAGCCCAAAGCAAAATTTAGAAACTTCTTATTCTGTCAGAGAGTTAGTTAGGTTTAAGTTCATGAGCATTTAGGGGCAACAATGGTAAGAGGCTCTTCAGTTAGCTCATGGATATACATGTATAGTATGATTTAATGGAAATTGAAAACTCAGACTCAAGCTGAGTTGTTTCCAGTGAAGTGGGTGTTAATTTCTAGGACAAATTTTCACACTGTTGTTGTGAGAATAGACATTTCAAAGGCAAGTTTGCAATTTCATTTATCTATTTATTTATTTATTTATTTTTAAGATGAAATCCATCTCCTGTTCAAACAATTCTGTGCTGTTCTACATCTTGTTTTACACAGGCAGTTCAGGTGACCAGAATCTTCCCTCCTAGGTTTGTCCCTTTAAAATGATACTCACTTTTTGTTGTACTTCTGTGGTCTCACTCCAGTTTGTCAGCTAGATGTCCTGAACATGATATTCCACTTGTGTAGATTTCCCCACTCTTGGATCTGTCAGCATCTGTGTAGGGACATCAAAATCACTATGAACATTTTTATTGCCAGTTCATATTCCACTGAGTATCTTTCAACCTCACAGGAACATTCTGCTACCAGGTATGTGTTTAACTTGGTACTTCTACAAATTTTGATTTGTAGTTTTCTATCTATAGCTGGACATCCTCCCCAGGAGAGTGCGTAAGCAGGTGTCAGTCCTTGTGCTTTCACAGCACAGGGAAATGGTCAGCAATATTCATTCTGGTGGTGACCCCAGAGAGGTCAAGTGAATGTCATATCACAGCCCTTTGTGCACTAGCCTACGGAGGGGCAGAGATTCTACATGGTGACACCTCAGAGATTAGATGTGGCATTTAACATTGTGCCTCAGGATGTTTGCACACTTTCTTCTAAGTCTAACAGGAGCTTGGAGGTGTATTAGCTCTTAAAAGCAAGCATTTTCACTGTCTAGAAGGCCTGAAATAAGGTTACGTATCCCCCAAATAAATGGAGGCCACTCCGAAGACCTGAGTCAGAGCTATCTGGATTTATCAGCTCACATTTCAATGCAGTGCTGCCACAGTAGGCTTAGCAAAGAACCACTCAAACTCAATTTGAATGTAGAATATCAGGTGATGAATAAATCAGACCTTA